>NC_135555.1:26792724-26870224 GCF_964340395.1 Glandiceps talaboti | reverse complement strand
TTCTTTTGAATTAAGTCTATATATGTAAATATATATATATATATATATATATATATATATATATATATATATATATATATATATACACAAAAATTGTAGCTTTGTTTTTATTTACAATACTACAATACAGTGGCAGAGTGTAACGTAATATATATATATATATATATATATATATATATACACACAAAAATCAGTGTTAAGTTGTATATATATATATAATTCATAAAATGTTGAGTCACACAAAATAAAATATAAAAAAGAGTAAACAAGTGTTGTAGGTATTCGTGTTATTGCCTTTTGCTCTCGTACTACCCTTTTCATCAATTCTGAATGGGTTAAATCGGATCTGAATATAAATTTGAAAAATAAAATTCTGGTGTGGCCTGGCCCGGCCTGTCCTGGATTTTGTACCAACCGTATAACTATTTGGCTTTGACTCATTCCTTCATTCTATCTATTCCTTGCTGGCTTGAACACATGCTGAATACATGAATATTTCCAGATATGATTCCGAGTCATGAATACGAATTCGAATACGAATGTTTGCAATACACTTGGTCACGTGATTTGAAAGTGAATGCGCATGCCTTGTTGAATTTGCGGAAATGAAATATGGCGAAGTTGCCTGTGCTGACCCGACTATGTGTTGTCATCGTAAACACATGTTAAGTCCGATATCTTGAATAATTCACATGTTACATCATAAGCAATTGACAATATTCACAAAATACGAAGCCATGGCATCAGGAAGCGACCATTCCACGAAGCAAACTGTAGAAGAAACGCCGAACAAGGTAAGTTGCACTTGGGACATACAACTTGTACGTACATTACTGTCTCACACTCTATCATCCATTGGGCCTTATCAACATTCCTACCTCGTTTAAACTTCAGATAATTTTCGATTTAGTGATGTCGGAAAAATTGCAGAAATTTCTCAGGTAAACGTGTTAACCATATACTGTAATTTATAGAAGTTTATAATGTCGGTAAATTTCACTATTGTTTCTCCAGACTTTGTCAAACCCATGGCCGCGGCCGACATCGCTAAAGTTTGGGACTTCGCCCGAGTAACCTCGGCATCGGTCAACAGCTGATTGACACCTATGTCCCCAAATTGACTTAGCAACTTCACCGGTCCGTTTGTATACGCCAGTATTGTCGTCGGTGTGTCTTTGTGGTTGAAATTCTTTTGTTGTCGTCAGTGACAGTCGATGAATGTAAATTGTAACTCTCAACTTGAAACAAGCCGATCATTAATTATATTAGTGGTGCATTGACACTTTGCACAGTACATGTATATCAATTTCGATGACCAGCTATAACGTTACACCTTTCAGTAATTATACTGACAGTCAGTATAATTACTCCAAGGTTACACTAAGAGGCTTGGGATTGGCCTTTATTTAAATAGTTTTATATTTTACTTTTACATTTTTTTTTGCTTTTTAGCACAAGGTTCAGTAATGCTTATGCATGGCGAGTGTGTGTGTGTGTGTGTGTGTGTGTGTGTGTGTGTGTGTGTGTGTGTGTGTGTGTGTGTGTGTGTGTGTGTGTGTGTGTGTGCGAGCATGTATGTGTGCGTGCGTGCGTGCATGCATGTGTTTAAACTAAAAAACTGCTGGGCCAATTGTTTAGATATTTGGTGGGGATGTTACCTTGTGAGATATTACTGACAATACATGAACATCTACTGATCTTTGTGAATCCCAGTGTACATGTGTAAAGCCATACAAATAATGTTAAGGTAGACAGGGAAGAACCGCTGGCCGACCGCTGCCGATTGCAGGCCCTTAGATCTGTAACAATTACTAACATACATTGTTGACTTCACATGCCACTCATATGGAAATTTGCCGTTTAATTTTCATGAAACTTCGAATTCAGACTTAAAAATACCTAGTGAATCGATGTATGAAAAAATAATTGCTTGGTAGAAGCGATTTTCTTTACAAAAACGTCAAATTTGGTCAAGATTTTGGGAAAAAATCGGTGAAAATTTCGGCGAGCGTTTCCTGTAAATGTATTTGCCGTACACCCTGAACTGTGACCTAGACACATTCAAAACAACATACTCTATCGATGTTTTATAGAAAATAGGTGAATTTCCAATTAATTCTTAGTAAAAACTATGAAAATGGTGCATTTTTGAGTCCAAACGATGTCATTTTCAAGTCCCAGGCGAAATCACGTAAATCTGTAACGAGTGATCCGATTGAAAGGCGAGTACCAAACATCGATAGGTCAGAGTCTGAAGGATTACCATAGAACCACGTTATCATCCGGGTACTTCCCGCTAACACGCAAAGTTGGGTCAAAGGATTAGTCCGAACGTGAAAAAATCTTGCCGAACGAAGCCGAAGATGACGTTTTTAATAAATATTCATGAGATGTTACGGGTGGCGCCATGATAATGGAGTGGAATGCGGAAGTAGGTCTCTGCATAACGGATCGCCCGATAGCGCATTGGTTGTGACATCGCGGGAATTTTGAAACATTAGTGCAGTAAATAAGAATTTTTTTGTCAGGAATGACAATTCTTGAGTATATTTTGGTAAAGGAGCATGAATATTGGACTATATGTTCCTCCTCTTTGACTGGCCGTGGTGGGACGTGAGCATGGACAATTTGACATATGCAAATAAGTTCAAAGTCCAAAACACTTCGTGCTGTGTCGGATTACGTCGTAAATAGTCAAGGCGATTCTTCCCCGTCTACCTTAATAGCCTGACATAAGTGTGAAAGAGTGGAACAAAACTTCCCTATTAAACATTTCCCCTATGAGCTTCATACATGATGTACAGTGAGATATGCAGTCATTCATCTACTTTTTTGTAATAAAATAATTTAATTACAGTGTTTGTGTTTGTCGATGAACATTTACCGTATACTGGGTTAGTCTGAAGATGAGAATGATCTGAGTATTATCAATGTAAACCTACAATGTACATATATGTCTATATCAATGTAAACCTACAATGTACATGTATGTCTATATCAATGTAAATCTACAATGTACATGTATGTCTATATCAATGTAAATCTACAATGTACATGTATGTCTATATCAATGTAAACCTACAATGTACATGTATGTCTATATCAATGTAAATCTACAATGTACATGTATGTCTATATCAATGTAAATCTACAATGTACATGTATGTCTATATCAATGTAAATCTACAGTGTACATGTATGTCTATATCAATGTAAACCTACAATGTACATATATGTCTATATCAATGTAAATCTACAATGTACATGTATGTCTATATCAATGTAAATCTACAATGTACATGTATGTCTATATCAATGTAAATCTACAATGTACATATATGTCTATATCAATGTAAATCTACAATGTACATATATGTCTATATCAATGTAAATCTACAATGTACATGTATGTCTATATCAATCTAAATCTACAATGTACATGTATGTCTATATCAATGTAAATCTACAATGTACATGTATGTCTATATCAATGTAAATCTACAATGTACATGTATGTCTATATCAATCTAAATCTACAATGTACATGTATGTCTATATCAATGTAAATCTACAATGTACATGTATGTCTATATCAATGTAAACCTACAATGTACATGTATGTCTATATCAATCTAAACCTACAATGTACATGTATGGCTATATCAATCTAAACCTACAATGTACATGTATGTCTATATCAATGTAAATCTACAATGTACATGTATGTCTATATCAATGTAAACCTACAATGTACATGTATGTCTATATCAATGTAAATCTACAATGTACATGTATGTCTATATCAATGTAAATCTACAATGTACATATATGTCTATATCAATCTAAACCTACAATGTACATGTATGTTTATATCAATCTAAACCTACAATGTACATGTATGTTTATATCAATCTAAACCTACAATGTACATGTATGTTTATATCAATCTAAACCTACAATGTACATGTATGTCTATATCAATGTAAATCTACAATGTACATGTATGTCTATATCAATCTAAATCTACAATGTACATGTATGTCTATATCAATGTAAATCTACAATGTACATGTATGTCTATATCAATGTAAATCTACAATGTACATGTATGTCTATATCAATCTAAATCTACAATGTACATGTATGTCTATATCAATGTAAATCTACAATGTACATGTATGTCTATATCAATGTAAACCTACAATGTACATGTATGTCTATATCAATCTAAACCTACAATGTACATGTATGTCTATATCAATCTAAACCTACAATGTACATGTATGTCTATATCAATGTAAATCTACAATGTACATGTATGTCTATATCAATGTAAACCTACAATGTACATGTATGTCTATATCAATCTAAACCTACAATGTACATGTATGTCTATATCAATCTAAACCTACAATGTACATGTATGTTTATATCAATCTAAACCTACAATGTACATATATGTTTATATCAATGTAAACCTACAATGTACATGTATGTCTATATCAATCTAAACCTACAATGTACATGTATGTCTATATCAATCTAAACCTACAATGTACATGTATGTCTATATCAATGTAAATCTACAATGTACATGTATGTCTATATCAATGTAAATCTACAATGTACATGTATGTCTATATCAATCTAAACCTACAATGTACATGTATGTTTATATCAATGTAAATCTACAATGTACATATATGTTTATATCAATGTAAACCTACAATGTACATGTATGTCTATATCAATGTAAATCTACAATGTACATGTATGTCTATATCAATGTAAACCTACAATGTACATGTATGTCTATATCAATGTAAATCTACAATGTACATATATGTCTATATCAATGTAAACCTACAATGTACATGTATGTCTATATCAATGTAAATCTACAATGTACATGTATGTCTATATCAATCTAAATCTACAATGTACATGTATGTCTATATCAATGTAAATCTACAATGTACATATATGTCTATATCAATCTAAACCTACAATGTACATGTATGTCTATATCAATGTAAATCTACAATGTACATGTATGTCTATATCAATGTAAATCTACAATGTACATGTATGTCTATATCAATCTAAACCTACAATGTACATGTATGTCTATATCAATCTAAACCTACAATGTACATGTATGTCTATATCAATGTAAATCTACAATGTACATGTATGTCTATATCAATCTAAATGATGGCACACTCTGTACACATAAGTTTGAATGTGGTGATTGTGGACTTCTTTGGCATTTTACCTCCATTCATGACTCTGTAACAGTTATTACAAAACTTAACAGCAATAATATTGAAACTTTGTTGTACAAGAGCGTTATTATAGGAGAGTTACAGTTTTGCCTACACATGTGGGTGTGTTTATTTACGTGGTGATATTATTGGTGGTTATGCAAGCCTAATCCTAGAGTGAGTGTCACAACCAAGTGATTGACATATATTACCATGGCAACATTCGCTCTTATCTAGAAGCTATTCTACATATTTGATTTCTAATCTACATAACGGCCTCTGCATGACCTTCTTTTCACTAGTTCAGGGTGGGCCAAAATCTTCTGAAGTTTCGACGACATCCTAGTGCAGAGTAATACAGTTGTGTGAGAGCAGAATGTTGTGACAGTATCTTACAGTGAAAGGTTTATTTGGCTTGGCTGCTGGTGTGTTGTGATATGGATAGATCACATGTCAGTGAGTTGATAAAATGTAAATAATGGAATGGAGTTGACAGGGAACTTCTCAAAACCTTAACTCTTCACTTTTTAAGTGTGAAAATAAAATGATTATGTTACAAAATGTAGATTTCAGTTCAAAAGGTTGTCAGGTATTTTTAAATCTTGCTAATCTATTATCAAAAGGTTATTTGAACCACAGTTCAAAGGGGAATGTGTTTTCCACGGAATACTAACTTTATAGTGACCCCCGAAGTGTCCTTTAATAGAGAGTTTCTTCTTCCCACACAGTGATGTCACTATCATGTAGTGAATGTAAGATGGCTGTCTCCTAAGACAAGTGTCTATGTTTTAGTGTATCTCTCATTATGTAACTGTTAAATACCAGTCTATCAGCTGAGGTAATGCTTGCTGTCATTTTTTTAAAGCAGTTAACACAATGCAGTATGTCACGTTAAAAGAGTTTGAGAAGGTAGGCAAATTGGATGTGTTTTCTAGGTTCTCTCACTGTAGGTTATCAGATCTAGGCATGTTGAATTTGATCCTTATTGGGGCAAGACCCATCAGCTGATACTGTCTGCATTCTTGTAATTGTGTATCTACAAATGTATAAATTACAGTTTGCCATGTAGTCAGTAGTGTAGGAGATTTACCATCAATCAATCTCGAGGTATTCCTCAGATTATAGGGATAAAAATAACCAGGAATTTTCATGTAACTAATTTTTAATTAAGAATCAACCCAGCTTGATGATTTGTGTAGCCTAGAACCAAACCTATTACATATGTTTGATCGTTTTACTATGAATTGAAACAGAAGATCTTGTATTCCAAGCTGGCATTTATTTCACTTGGGTAACTTTTCATAATTTTTCACCACTATCATTTGTCTATTATCCATTCCAGTTTTTATCCCGTCTTTGTTACAACTTTTGTGTGTTTATCACTGATGTAGGTCAGAGGTCAAGAGACTGTAGATTAAGACAAAGTTGAGTATATGTGTAGTCATTAAATATATCAAGAAATGTTGGAATGTACTGAGGACAAGAAGACTATTATCTTTATTTTTCTATAGGTTTGACATTCTTGTATAGGGTACTGATAAATTGTTAAATTGACATTTGTCAAAATAATGGTGTCAAAGTTGACTTGTTAAAAGCTGCACAAACTAGTATCACAGATGGTAAAGATATTAACTGGTGTACTGACAGGTGATGTTTGGAAATCATGTCATTGACCTAGGGGTTACATTCGATGGATTGTAAGATCAGTTCTTCCTGTCTTCTGTTCTTGTCATTGAGAATTCATCACAGGAAGGCTGTTTCCAGTCTGATAGTGTTTGATCTGAGAGCTTAGCTTTGACCTTCCCACACGGCTGAAAGTGTACCTATCAATTTGTGTGGTGCCCTCTAGTGGTCAGTGTTGATGAATGCAGAACATGATCTCTTTGCTTGTCATGATGAAAGTATTTCAACAATGTGTCATAGTATGTCCAATGTTAGCGATAGGTTTTGAAAACCATCAGCCATTTTGGCTACTGTTACCCAATTTCAATTAGCCAAATTGAAAACTGATTAGCCAAAATTTTGTTTCATAATATTATTTCATATTTCAAGTTTACAAATTCATTCTTTGCCATCAGCATTTAAAATTTTGATAAATACTACTACAACAAAACAAAGGTATGTTCAATGTTTTGTTTATCACAACAACACCCTGTAAATAAAGCTTTTAGGGGTAGTCCATTTGATATCCAGGGGAGGAGGGGGGGGGGCTTGGAAGATTGGTGGAGAGTCATTATTTTTTTCCCACCTGCTTGCCTGTGAATTATTTTTTTTCTTCTTCGCCCATGCTGGCAACTTTTTTTCCTTTCCTTCTTTGAGATATCTGGATTTTTTTATGTCAATGTTTGAATACCTACTTTTGTTTCCACAATTTTCTGTTTGGTTTTTGCACAGGATAATACAGAGAGTAAAAAGATGCTGTTTTATCACACACAGATTATTTAGAAAACTACTATATATATAACTATCATGTCTTTTGAAAATGGCAGGAGAGCTAAAAATCACTCTCCTGAAACCATCCAGGTGAGTGGTAGGCGAGTGATTTAATACCTCTCCTGAAAATAGTCAGGCGAGTGAAGAAAAAAAATTTCATTTTCATTTCTATTTGTATTTTTGGCCAGTTGGCTCCGAATAAATAAAATTAAAAAAAACAAAAAAAAAAAACATTTGAAAAATGTATACAAAAATATATTGAACAGTTCGTTTGGTTATTTCTACAACAATTATTATTCCAACAATTTTGTTAAGTCTCTGCACATCAAAATCTTGAAAAAATATTCAGTTTTTTGTTGTGACTACAAGTAGTACAATAGAAAACTAGGTTTTTAATTTCAAATTCTAACTGGTCTTGTTTTCTTAGAACGTTTTTATAAAAACATCCTACCTGAATATCTCCTCCGGAACAATTTATAGTCGCTACGAAGTACATGTTTTGGAGGGCATTGAAGAAACCACCACTTCTATTTCGCTTAAAATGCAGCTAATTCAAACTTGAGATTGTTCAAAACTCTAATGAATTGACAAAAACTAACGTACCCCAGATTACAAATGCCTTCTGATGTTGAGCTTTGACGGTGACGTTAAATTGCTTGCTCAGTAATTTGACTAATTTGTAACCATTCACTCGATCCGAGACAATAACACACGTAACCCCACCTAGTACCTTCACACGGACGACCGGTGTCGCCGACTAAAGTAGCGAGATCCGTTCACGTCTGAGCAGCAGACCTACTTTGTTTTAGAAATCACGACAAGGCGAAAATTCGAGCAAATATTTTATATGTTACAGCAGTCGATAAAGTCATGGAGGTAAAACAGACGTGGTCGGCAGTTGAATAGATCATCGGACAAAAACAATGAAACTGCGTGTTGGAGATTATGAAATAAAAGCCCGGGAATTTCTCTGAAAACTGCACGAGAAATATCGACAGATTATTTTTATTTTTATTTTGTAAAATAATCGATCGTATAATATTTTATTGTCATTCTTTCAACGCCCTCCAAAACATCGCCAAGCTATTGTCGGAACTCTGGGCATGTACTTTGTGTAGCGACTATAAATTGCAGTTGTTGTTCATGTTCTGGAGGAGACATTCACGTAGGATGGTCTCCAAAACCATGTTCTAACAAAACTAGGCCGATCGGAATTTAAAACTAAACTCATCGATGGATTGCTGAAAACGAGAACTCCAAACAGTCATCGTATCAATCGTAATTGCGCAATTTGCAATGATGCGAAAGTTATAATCTCCCTATATACTGAGCTGATCAATATTCATGATATGCCATGACATGCATGTCCCGCTTCGAATACGTCACTATTTTTCCCATATAGGGTAGTACAATGCAAATTTCAGATACATATATAGGTCATGAATGACAGCGCTGACTTCAGCTGGAGATCAACGATTATGAACACGGAAGTGTTCCACGCTCCCACCACGTAATTTTACCGAATAAACGTTGATTTTTATGGTAACCACATATTGAAAAATGATATAAAATAACATCAGGCTGTTGTACAGGTTGGTTGAGGCCCACGCGAGTGGAAAATCGCTCTCGTGGATTTTAATTTGCGCGAGCGGTAGGCGAGTGGAGCGATCGCTCGCCTCAAAAGGCATGCCCTGCCTGAGAAAACTACATATTTCAATACATGTTTGATTTTCAATTAAATAAACATCATTGATAGTTTTTAGCTCTGCTGTCAGCGAAAGCTGAAAGCGTAGCTTTAGGTATAGGTTGTATAGAGTATAGAGAGTAGAGTGAACCATAGGTGTCCGTCAAACTTTTATACTTTCATCATCTTCTCTGAAAGTGACAGTCAGAATTCTTTGATATTTGGTGTGCATGTTCCCTGGGGGGAGGCTATTCAGATTTGTTCATGCCAAGTTGATTTGTGCCATTTTCAATTTTTTATGATTTTTTTTCATAAAATGACATTTTCATCATCTCCTTACGTACTTCTTGTCAGATTGCTTTGATATCTGGTGTGTTGATGCGCAGGGGGTAGCTTACTCAGATTTTTTAATTTCAAGTCAGCACATCTTCTTTTCTATTTTGTATGATTTTTTTTTTGTAATTTAAAAAAAAATGAATATGTTAATGAGCATTATGGCCGACGCCATATTGGAAATCAGTCCACAAGACTTTAAGTAAACTGCCACTTTTCAAAATACACTATTGACGTCAAACAAGCAATGTAATGTGTGCTATAGTCATAATTCTACGCATTGTGCGCCCAAATGACAAGTGTTTGTTCGAAACAGGGTTGTAAACTTCAAATCCAAATTTTGCACCCTCATACAGAATGGTTCATTCCAGTATACGCACCTCACGATCAAGTGAGAAGTCGTGCATGCCTGAACTGAAGTGTATGGAATGATTTTTGACAGAGTCAGCCGTCAATAAAAACGATAATACTCTTTTCTAAAATTACCACATTTTGAAAGGGAAAGTACTTTGTGGTTCATTTATGGAGTTTTGTTTTTGTACGATCAATATTGGTGGCAAAATTACAGCATCAAAATTGCCGATGTGGTAATGCACGACAATCCCAAGTACCCGGATGCACGAGGGACTAACCCGGAAGCAAGTCGTTGTCAGCCATACATTACAGTGCAGTGGTAACGTCGTCCGAGAAATCGCTGCGTTCAGAGTGTCATTATTCACAAAATTGTTGTTTTCGAGTGAAAACCCATCTTGAATTGTATAACTCTAACAAATGAAGACATGTCAAGTTATATTTTGAAAGTTGTATCACTAGTTTGAGATGATTTTCTCACATACTATCGGCGCTTACTTGGACGAGGACCTTACTCCAGTTCATCGGGAAGTTTAGCCAGTCCGATAATTCTTTCTGGTTTAGTTTACAACACTTTTGATCATGCAGATTTTGTTGTTGTGATGAAAAGAAATAAAAAAAAGATCACTTCAACCATTTCATTGTGTTTTCTTTATGAAAGGTAATCGAACATGAACGAGTGTTACCACTGTAACATATGGCTGAGAATGACTCTCTTCCGGGTACTTGGGATTGTCGCCGTATGGAAACTAAGATGGCGATTAATACATTTCTTCCCTATATATATCTACTACAACTAGTACAAGTTGAATGTTGTTGACTTGGTAAATTTGTTAGAAAATTGAAATTCAAATTGCCTCAAAATTATTTTAGACCCCTAGTTTATTTCATTCATCATTAAAATTTTCCAGGGTTAAAGCTGTAAGACACTTGAATTATTTATAGCCAACCTCAAAATCCTGTTTTTTTTTTCTTGTGTGCATTTCCCAGTCATTTTTTTTCAGAGATTTTGTGCAATTTTTCATAACAGTAGATTTTTGTTATAAAATGGTGACTATGGTATAAAAGTACAATACATTACCAACTTCTGTGTAAAATGTGTTTTATAGTGAGACATCATATGAAACCACTAACCACTTTATTGCATCGCTAAAACAAAACTGCATAGTGAAGAGCTGAAGAACTGAACCACTTCTACATGTCACCAAAATAAAAAATAAAATTAAAAAAAAAACAGCGGAGCTATTCTGACTGATAGGTCGCTTGTTATGCCATGGTATGATGACACACTGAAAATGCAAATCGGAAACTTAATTGGTGAGCTCAAACATTCAAACAGACCGGTCAGTTTCTCCAGCCTAGGGGGATAGGGGGTGTTTTTTTTTTCGTTGGGACGACAAAAAGTCACTCACCCCCGTGAATAAAGTTTCATAGCATCTTGACAGTAAGCTGTAGAGGGAAGAGCTTTGAGACTGGGATATGTCCACCTCTTGTGTGAGTGTGTGTGTAGGGGGGGGGGGGGTTCTAGGAGGTCTCCCCTAGAAGCCCTGGAGGATTTTTTACTCCTAAAGGCAATTTTTAGGTTATTCACAGACACTTGCAAGCTTTACAAGACAGCTCTAACATGTAAAAGCAACTACATATGGTTGAAACATTTTTGAAATAAAGTTTCATAGCATCTTGACAGAGGTGGAGGAAAGAACTTTGATTTGAGACTGGGACATGTCTACCTCTTATGAGGGTCCTAGGGGGTCACCCCCAAGAAGCTTTTGAAGTTTTTTACGAATTTTGGTGAATCTTATTGTTGGTTTAACGAATGAGTGGTCTCTGGGGTGAGGGAGTCCAAGGGGTTCCCCCCTGGTAGATCTGGAGTTTTTTGTTTCTATTTAGGCAATTTTTAGGTTATTCATAGCCTCTGAGGTAATATTGCCAAGCTTCGAAAAGCTAAAGTAAATGTAACTTTTTAAATAAGTTTTCCATGTTATAAAAGTGGGCCTGTAACATTGGGTAGGGGCATTGATATTGCATGTATACATGTAGTAAAGTCACTGGTAATGTGGTATGTTAGAGCACTTTAGGAGGTCATACCTAGTGTATAATAGAAACTTGAATTTGAGTTGTGGTGTCGATACATGTAGTGTCTGAAATAGGAAGTATATTCATCCCTTCTGACAAATTCATACTGAAGAGACTAAAACAATTTAGATTAAGTTCTTTTATAAACTATCCAATAGTATGTAGATTACCATTACAAAACCTTCAAGTTCACTTTTGCCCCAAAGTGTAAGATAAGTGAAGCACTGATTGTGAAAGCCAAATATTTACATGGCATGTTCTGTAACTAGTGTGGTAGCTAGGTAATACATGTATATGTATAATTTTATGTAGAGTTATGTTTGAACCCTTACATGAAGTAATATTTAACAACTTTATGAAAGAATGAGACGAGAACAAATATATATATGTACCACAGGCCAACGAAACTGACTGGTCCCTGACATGTGTTTGAAAATGTTTGTCATGACTTGACAAGCGTCCTAGTTGGAGAGGTATCAATCTGATTAAAATCCGATGTGGTGAAAGCGTCTAAATGCTTTATAGTGGCGATCACTCGATATGAAAACAAACAACACAAAACGATGGTAAATAAAGCATTTAGACGCTTTCACCACATCAGATTTTAATCAGATTGGAGAGGTACGAGCAGGTTGAACAGTACACTCGAACTTGTGCATCATTTCCCTGCCAAGACATTTTTTTTCCAGCAGCAGTGGTCCATCTTTTTTTTTCCATCACCCACTCATATCCGGATTTTTTTTTCAAGAAACTCCATTTGGCATCTTTTTTTCCCTGAAATCTTCCAAGCCCCCCCCCCCCCCTGGATATCAAATGGTCCAACCCTTATGACAGTACATATATTTTTGGTAACTACCTGTACAATGTGTCGAAGTATGTCACAGTAATTGATATATTATTCTCTTGGTTTTACATATTAGTCTTAGACGAGTGTATCTATTGTGTGGGCTGTGGACCACTGTTGGCCTGGAAATGTATCTATCATGGAGGTTGTAGGCTGTGGGACACTGTTGGCCTGGAAATGTATCTATCGTGGAGGTTGTAGGCTGTGGACCACTGTTGGCCTGGAAATGTATCTATCGTGGAGGTTATAGGCTGTGGACCACTGTTGGCCTGGAAATGTATCTATCGTGGAGGTTATAGGCTGTGGACCACTGTTGGCCTGGAAATGTATCTATCGTGGAGGTTGTAGGCTGTGGGACACTGTTGGCCTGGGACTATCTATTGTGGAGGTTGTAGGCTGTGGACCACTGTTGGCCTGGGACTGTATCTATTGTGGAGGTTGTAGGCTGTGGACCACTGTTGGCCTGGGAGTGTATCTATTGCGGAGGTTGTAGGCTGTGGACCACTGTTGGCCTGGGAGTGTATCTATTGTGGAGGTTGTAGGCTGTGGGACACTGTAGGCCCGGAAGTGTATCTATTGTGGAGGTTGTAGGCTGTGGGACACTGTAGCCTGGGAGTGTATCTATTGTTGAGGTTGTAGGCTGTGGGACACTGTAGGCCCGGGAGTGTATCTATTGTGGAGGTTGTAGGCTGTGGGCCACTGTTGGCCTGGGAGTGTTTATCTATTGTGCGGATTGCAGGCTGTGGACCACTGTGGGCCTGGGAGTGTATCTATTGTGCGGGTTGTGGGTTGCTATTATTTTTCCATTATACACTAATGTATTCACTGTTTAAAACCCAACAAACTTGTTTGCTGGCTACTGGGGGTTATTGTGAATGTCACATGCTATATGCACTATTCGATAGAACCTAGTAACTTGTTTGCTGGCTACTGGGGGTTATTGTGAATGTCACATGCTATATGCACTATTCGATAGAACCTAACTTGTTTGCTGGCTACTGGAGGTTATTGTGAATGTCACATGCAATATGCACTATTCGATAGAACCTAACTTGTTTGCTGGCTACTGGGGGTTATTGTGAATGTCACATGCAATATGCACTATTCGATAGAACCTAACTTGTTTGCTGGCTACTGGGGGTTATTGTGTGAATGTCACATGCTATATGCACTATTCGATAGAACCTAACTTGTTTGCTGGCTACTGGGGGTTATTGTGTGAATGTCACATGCTATATGCACTATTCGATAGAACCTAACTTGTTTGCTGGCTACTGGGTGTTATTGTGAATGTCACATGCTATATGCACTATTCGATAGAACCTAACTTGTTTGCTGGCTCCTGGGGGTTATTGTGAATGTCACATGCTATATGCACTATTCGATAGAACCTAAATTGTTTGCTGGCTACTGGGGGTTATTGTGAATGTCACATGCTATATGCACTATTAGATAGAACCTAACTTGTTTGCTGGCTACTGGGGGTTATTGTGAATGTCACATGCTATATGCACTATTCTATAGAACCTAACTTGTTTGCTGGCTACTGGGGGTTATTGTGAATGTCACATGCTATATGCACTATTCCATAGAACCTAACTTGTTTGCTGGCTACTGGAGGTTATTGTGAATGTCACATGCTATATGCACTATTCGATAGAACCTAACTTGTTTGCTGGCTACTGGGGGTTATTGTGAATGTCACATGCTATATGCACTATTCGATAGAACCTAACTTGTTTGCTGGCTACTGGGGGTTATTGTGAATGTCACATGCTATATGCACTATTCGATAGAACCTAACTTGTTTGCTGGCTACTGGGGGTTATTGTGAATGTCACATGCTATATACACTATTCGATAGAACCTAACTTGTTTGCTGGCTACTGGGGGTTATTGTGAATGTCACATGCTATATACACTATTCGATAGAACCTAACTTGTTTGCTGGCTACTGGGGGGTATTGTGAATGTCACATGCTATATGCACTATTCGATAGAACCTAACTTGTTTGCTGGCTACTGGGGGTTATTGTGAATGTCACATGCTATATCCACTATTCCATAGAACCTAACTTGTTTGCTGGCTACTGGGGGTTATTGTGAATGTCACATGCTATATACACTATTCGATAGAACCTAACTTGTTTGCTGGCTACTGGGGGTTATTGTGAATGTCACATGCTATATGCACTGTTCGATAGAACCTAACTTGTTTGCTGGCTACTGGGGGTTATTGTGAATGTCACATGCTATATACACTATTCGATAGAACCTAACTTGTTTGCTGGCTACTGGGGGTTATTGTGAATGTCACATGCTATATTCGATAGAACCTATATGCTGCCTGGGCTAAATGCATACACAATTTTGTGTATTTGCCCCTCCCCTAAAAAATGATGGCTACTTTCAAAATTGATTACTTCAACATATTCAACCCAGTTGAACCCACTTTTAATTTGTTTTGTGTAATTGTGTCACTTATATTGTATGTTTATATTTCCTTTAGTTACCATGTGGAAAAGTGCTGACATCCATGTCACCTATGGTTTACGCTAGTCTAGTTCCATGAAGGACAGCTAGTATGCACATTTTTACTGTCCAGTCAAGGTCCCCAACAATTGCGCATACATTTGTAATTGTGTGCTCCCTCCCACATGGTTCATTTAAACATGATGACATCCTGGCATCCCAATGTGATCTTAGTTTAAACAAACTGGAGGAGGAGTTGGACATTTGCATATCATTAAGTGCTGAATTCCCGCGATAGTCAAAACATGGTCACAACAGCTGTATTAAATGTTTTAATGAGCAATGATAACAGCCTGTGATGGATTACTACTGACATCCGCCTTTGTTGTTCACTCACCATGACGTTCAAACACACTTGACACCTTGACTAGATGGTAAAAGTGTGTATACTGTCCGTCATGAAACTAGACTAGGTTTATGCATACACAATTCATGCTAATGCCCTCAGTGGTTCTAAGCAGTTTGAGTCTACAAAGACAGTTATCAGTAAGTTTCAGGATAGTCAACGACCAAAACTAAGAGCACAACTAACAAATGGAATGAAGAAAAATAAAAACCAGTCAAAGTCATTGCATAAATAATTGATCTGTTTCTTTAAATCTCAAATAAGATGACAACAAAACCATATCAGTAGTCACATCACATCGTTGCAAACCACGACTGTTTTACAGTACCACTCTTAACGAGCCGGTCCCTACTGGCCATGGATGCATTGATATACAATATCTGTACTTATGGCGTAACTAATTTATTCATTTTGTATGGAAACACTACAACCAATCAGATTGTCCCTTACATACCACGTGATATACAATTCCTTGGCAAGAGACTAGTACGTACACTGAAAACTGACTTGGTCAAGTTGGGTTCTTGTTGCTGCAATTTTATTTTTGCCATCCTACAAACAAGATTTGATTGATACATGTATGAACATAAAATAATGATCAATAAATCTTGCCTCAAAGTGTCAAGCAGGGTTTGTGAGAGCATGGATTTGTTGTACCGTCAGACTGGGCGTCCGATACAATCGTGAGTTTGTAGCAAGTACCGAAGTAGGTTACCACACGTGGATTATCTCAATATTTAGAGCCATGGTTACAACAAGCCAAGATTGGCTGATTCAAGCGAGTTCACTCGAGATAATCTTAATTCCATTCACAACTTGTAGTTCTTAAAGTGTTGTTTACCATACTCTTGATTTTACAAGGAACTGAACCTTGGCTGAACGCTAAATAAGTACGGCCTTTTAGCACAGTGTCTCTGGGCGCACGAGTTAAGAATGCCGAGAGGACTGCATTCATACCCGTACTTGTATTAATACTCTGTATAGTACCAGTTTATCGGCCCTTAATGTAAATGTTCAACAAACCCATTCTTACGTCATACTCTTTAACCCCATCAAATATTGGTTATCCTAGATGAGTAGATTTAAATGAGACTCACTCGCAGTGAGTGAACCTGCGTGATCACAGAAACTAGTGTAATTTTACCCCTTTCATATATAGTTGGCTAAATACGTCAATATTAACGATATTATCGACATTTTATTGTATTCTGATAGAAGCATTCTGAGACATAATTTGGGAAACAAATGCACATAGTAAAATCCTTGACAGACTATACAATATTCATTTATAATAAACAATTGTATTTCTGAAATACATGTAATGTGTATGGAAACTAGGAAAAGATGCATTGTAATGGGCATGGAAACTAGGAAAAGATGTATTGTAATGGGCATAATTAGTGATTTTATAAATGGGGCTAGATGCATTGTAATGGGCATAATTAGTGATTTTATAAATGGGGCTAGATGCATTGTAATGGGCATAATTAGTGATTTTATAAATGGGGCTAGATGCATTGTAATGGGCATAATTAGTGATTTTATAAATGGGGCTAGATGCATTGTAATGGGCATAATTAGTGATTTTATAAATGGGGCTACACATGCAGAATAGCTGCACCAAATTAAATGAAACTTGCTACATCTACAGATCATACAAAGATATAGCATTTTCAGTTCATCTCTGGTTTATGGATAGGAACTACAAATGTACATGTACGTTAGCTGATAGCCAGTCATCAGGTATGGTTCCTGTTCTGAGTGAGTAAGATGGAAATTGAAACATACATTGTATTAATGATGGTTTAGCAAATCATTTAGTGCAAATTTTGTGAATTTTGGTCCTAAGCCATCTGTACCTATAGCCAAAATTTCAAGAACCTTATCTTCAGTAACCCGGATGTTGCCTAGACATTTGTTATCCTTGATTGGGATCTTTGGTAGATTGCAATAATCCTGCTGCTTTGTAATAAAAAGTAGAAGTAGTTGTTAAAGAGGTTGGCCTTGTCTTTAACCATGCAGGCTGAACCATGCGTGGCTATAACACTTGGGAGAGTTTTAGAGCTGAGTTTTGGACCTGATAAATGACCAAAAAACGTTTTGGGTTGTCAATAATTGTGATCCCAAAATTATTGGTGTACTGCACTGAATTTAGTCGTCAGCAAATTTTTCAGCCTATTGCTAATCTTATGAAAATTTTCCCGATGTTGTGGTTGATTTCTTTTCTTTGCACGTCTCCATGCAGTTTCTTTACTGTTTTGTAAATGTCTGTATTCTGCGTCAATCCAACCCATGTATGAGGCATCCTTGATTTTAACTTTAGGAATGTAAACATCAAAAAGGTTAATCTTAAACATTGCCCAGGCCCAATTAGCATTCAAGGAAGCTAAAGACACTATTGAAATTTGTATTCGAAAGCACAGACTTGATGTTAGTCCAGTTATACTCATTGTATCAAATTGGATGAAAGATGTCTGTTTTGTTGCTTACATATGATGATTATGTTGTTCAGGGAAAACAAACCAAGGAGAGGATTATTTTGGAAAAGGTGGTATTGGCATAAAGTACATGCAAGAGTATTAATTTCTTGGTTGTAATTAAAATTGACATGGATGACAAAGACATAGGAACAATTATCAGTGGAATCAAATGTGCTGGTTTGACCTAAGTATACTAAGGATATAAATAGCTGTAGGGTGTAGGAAGCCGTATTACCCATCATACAATATAATACAATATAATTCATAGAGTCCATTCAGGTGGGAAGGCAGTTGTGAAACTATATAATCAAAAATTAGGAAAAAATTGGAACCTATGTATTAGATTATGACCTTTATGTAGATATTGTACATGTATCACAAACAAAGGAACAGAAATGAAAATTGTCAGTTACTCTAAAGAAACAGAATGTTGGATATTTGGGTGTCTGTGACAGTCACTATATTGTTGGTACTCGTCGTAGTAATGTGTGTATTGCAAAGGAAGGTAAGAAATAATTTGATATTACAGAAATTATCTCAGTAATGCAAATAATTGTTTATTTTGATGGCAAAGTCAGAGAAATTTACGCAAGTCAGAGAAAATGAATTAAGGAAAAATTATGGCGTATGCCGATTTCACACCAGATGGTGCCAGTCTGTTTTTACTTGTCATTTATATATATATATACATATAAATTGTATGTTATGAATTGTAAATGCAGGTGAACTGACCAGTTTTAGTAACAAGCCACCTGATGCAAGTCATATAGTGTCAAACTTCTCTTGACATTATTTTCAATTTGATTTTTTACAATTACTAAATGATAATGTTAGTGTGATCATAATTTGTGTGTGTGTGTGTGTGTGTGTGTGTGTGTGTGTGTGTGCGTGTATGTATGTGTGTATGAGTTTGTGTGGATGGATGTGTGTGGCTGGTAGTATGTATGTATTATTGTACATGTATGTATATGTATATGTCTATGTATGTATGTATGTATGTATGTATGTATGTATGTATGTATGTATGTATGTATGGTATGTATGTATTTGTGTGTGTGTGTGTGTGTGTCTGTCTTTCTGTCTGTCTATATGTGTGTGTGTGTGTGAGTGTGAGCATGTGTGTGTCTGTGTGTGTGTGTGGGGGGGATGTGACTTAAACTAAAAAAGAGCCAGATTGTGTGGTATTTGGTGGTGACATTACTTTTGGTGTCGAGTTAGGAAATTGTTCAAAGCAAAATGATCGCATAACAGGTATGTGATTTGAGTCAAATTGGTCTGAAATTTGCTTGGAATGTTCTTAGAGGTGTGTAGACTAAGATTTGTTCATGACATGTGGATAAACATTTTAAAAACTGTGCAGCTGTGCTACAAAGCTATTGGTGCTATTTTGATAAATATTTACCATTTAATTGCTAATATTTGTAAAGGACAAATATTTGAGACCAAGATTTGAATGTTAGAAAATCTTTTTTATAACACAAGTGAACTGAGGTTCAGTGTGCTATAGGCACGGTGAAATGTGCTTATATGTGTACACGTATGTGCACGCGCACGTGCGTAGATAGAAAATTGTTGAAATGAAAATGATCACCTCAGAGATGTGCATTTTGTGTAAAAAATGTGATTTTTGGTCAAAAAACTTAAACTCAAAAACCTACCACTGGCCAGTTTGGCCTGAAATTTGCTGGGAACGTTTCGGACAAAAAACTTTAACTCCCAAACTACCCAGCAGATCGAGCTGAAATTTGGTTGGAACATTCTTAGTGGAGTTTAGCTGAAGAATTATTCATGACATGATGATCCCAACAGTGATAGAATTAGGGCTAAAATGTGTCTTTTTTGTCAAAAATATATAGTTCCAAAACTACTGAGCAGATTGGGCTGAAATTTATGGGGATTCATCTGGGGATGTACAGATAAAGCTGTATTCATAACACGGTGATCCCATCAGTGATATGCAAATTAGGTTTAAAAATCTCAATTTTGGTCAAAAAGTTATATCTTGAAACTGCGTGGTGGATGGGTTGTAACTTGGTGTGGGGATGTTTCTGAAGGTACTATTCTGCAGTTATTGTTGAAAACATTTCGACACAATTGGCCCTTACAACCATGACCCTTAGTAAAAGTGAAATGAGGATGCATATTACAAAGATAACAACAGAGGAGGCTGGAAGGGGTGCAGAGCATGATGGGTAAAAACAACTGTGAAAGCTCATTACGCAGTGAGTCGCCATTGTGTATACTTCGATGTGTGGTACGTTTACAATGGTGGCTGGCTCAGTGCTCACCAACCGTATTTTGGGGCATTTTCAACTCGCCGTAACTTTCACAATAATTCATGATTTTGGATACTTTAAAAGCGAAAATCTTGACTGATATTTCGCCATCCGTGCTAGAAGAATCAATTTCGGAATTATTGATTATAGGATTACTTTGATTTTTCGGCGATTTCGTGAAGAATACTTGACCCCGCTGAGGTCGGAAATTTCGGCCCGGTTTTTCGCCCAAAATATACAAATTTTGCAAAATGGATGCATTCTTGTGTACTTTTAAATGGCTGTTGTTAGAAATAGACAAGGTCTGTTCAAAATTTTTGGTAGAAAGCGGGTGATCCAACCCAGAGTCGAAGGTGACCTCCGTTGACAAGTGATGTGACGTGACAGGCGAGCTTCTCACAACTTGCTCAACTACTACAGTAATTAAAATCACCGTTCACACCCATTTTCACCATTGACCCTACATGAAAGGGTCTGTTTTCGCACATGTTGAGATATTTTCAAGTTAAATGTAACTTGCCAAATTCGATATCACCCTGCAATCGTGTGTAATAGTGACACCAGAATAAAGGCAACTCGCGTAAGAGCAGGTCGTATTTTTGAGTGCAGAGTCCTGAGTACAGCACCTCGACTTTATTCAGTCTACCTAACTAAAACGTTAGATGTCTACCTCCCAAAATACAAACATTTGCTCAAAACATATTAAATAAATAAATAAATAAATAAATAAATAAATACAACAACAACAAGACTTCGGCCTTTTTATTATAAAGTTTTCTATTGCCATAAATTGTGCGAGTCTCTCAGTTATATTTTAATCCAACATGGTTTTGCTCACTTGTCTGGCAACGTGACAAACATGTGTAGCAAAATGTGCTCAGGCTATGTAAATTGTGGTAACGTATGATGAGGTATTTTTGATCATGTAAGCATTGCGAAATATTATATAACTAGCAAGGTAGATGTAATATATGTAATTTTGAGCTGGAATGGCGAGATTTGATATTTTGAGTGACTGGCATGAAAGCCATGTGAAGAGGAAAATATTCACTACATGGATCCATAATATGAGTGTTTTCTGAACATATTAAAGCTTAGACATAAAATAGGCCTTGGAAGTCTCAATTGTCTATCATACAAATTTGTAGTGCATGACGTTGTTGTACATTAGTTTTTTAACAATTAGTTTGTAAGATGTAAGCTAAATTATTTCTTTAGCTATCATCAGGGGGTAGGAAAGGGGTTTACGTTAAATTACATTCAGGTCTTTTTCTCACGCAAGACAAATTTATAGAAGTCAACACAGAGATGGTTTAATACGAAACAAAATGTAACATGAAGAACAGAAGAAAGTCCAGATTTGGCACAGCAAATCGACTAGCCATAGCGACGAATCTGAAAATAAACAGAAAAATGACTTGATAAGAGTGAAAAGGGCAAATTCTAAGGATACAAGAGAAAATGCTGAAAATTAGTGTTACGGGTAACGATCATTGCACGACACGAGAGTGTCAATAAGCACACCCGGCCAGCAAGTGTAGGACAGCCGTCAACAGCCAAGCCACTTCGCGTGTTATATGCAAGTATACGTACGCACATACGTACGCACAATGGGTCGCCATCTTGAAAACATCCAAAATCAACAAAAAGTAATGACAATTTATACACATTATAAAGCGGGGTATTCGGGAGATCGCTGCAGAACCACGAAATTCATGACAATAATTAATAGAAAAGTGACAAAAGCATACATAGAAACATAATTTTGTGTTAAAACGACCGAGATGAAAAAACCGGAAATGTAGATATCGATAACATTGACTTGTCAAGTACCAAAGTTTGTGTTCGTTTTAGACACACTATAAAAACTGAAAACATGATTTCCATGTTGCATTACACTCGTAATGGTCATTTAAAAAAATAGTGATCGTCTGAACGAAAGACTAATGACGCAAATGGTAATAAAACGGTAATAAAAGCATGAGATACTCACCGAGGTCATCAGCGTATGCTCTCACGAAACGGTCACATGGGTATCACGTGAGACCCTTCCAGCCTCCTCTGGATAACAACAGGGATGGGTAGGTAAGTGACTAAAGGTTCAAAAAATATATGCAAATACATTTTTTGTATGTACAAGACCACGTTCATAGCAACAGCCAAATACAGTTGTGTTACAATGCCATTGGTACTATTTTTAAAAACTGTACAGTTGTGCTGCAACGACATTGGCACTATATTTTGGACTTACTATGTGAAATCATTGTCTAGATTTGAGGAGGAAGTATATTATTCTTGAGGATCTTGTAATAATTGTACGTAGGGAAAGAAAATCATTAATGAAACTAGGTGTGAAGAACATCAGTGTGTTTTGTTCACTAAACAGTGGATTAGAATTGAGCAGTGACCTTGTTCATGTTACTTATCAACTACTTAAACTCAAAAACTGCCAGACTGATTGCCTAGGTATTTGATGGGGACATTACTTTTGGTGTCTAGTTGGAAATTGTTCAGAGCAAAATAATCGCATCACAGATAGGTGATTTGGGTAAAAAAAATGTCAGTTTTGGTCAAAAAGTTAAACACAAAAACTACTAGGCAGGTTGGGTAGAAATTTAATAGAGATGCATCTGGGGGTGTATAGATGAAGATATATTTAAGCATAAAATGGTCTCAGTCATGATATGCAAATTAGGTGTAAAATGTTATTTTTGGTCAAAACCTTGTATCTCAAGAAATACTTGGTCAATGAGACTGAACTTTGGTGAGATGTTTCTAGAAGTGATATTCTGCAGATTTCGTTCAAAATATTTTGACACAATTAGCCCTAACAACCATGACCACACCCTTAGGAACAACCAAATGCTAGTATATTTTGCTAAAATAACAAAATCTGGTAGGTAAGTGAATAAGCATTCAAAAATGTAAGCAGATATCCCTAGCAACCATGACCACGCCCATAGCAACAGCCAAACAATTGTGTATTTCACAAAGATAACAGGGATTAATAGACAACTAAATAAACATTCCAAAAATGTACTATGTAAATGTGCCTAGCAACAAGACCACGTAGTAACAGCCAAATGTATATATTACAAAGTTAGCTACAGGGATTAATAGACAAAATAAAAAAACATTCAAAAAACGTATGCAAATATACCTAGCAACAAGACCATGCCCATAGCAACAGCCATATGATAATGTATATCGCAAAGATAACAAATTTGATAAAACTTGCCACAGATATTGATCATACAGAGATGTGATAGTTCTTAATGAAATTAATTGCTGTCAATTAATTGCTCATTTGCATAATTAACAAGCTTTTGCCAATTAGGGCCTATACAAGAAAGATCGCCAAATTTGATGAAACTTGCCTCAGATATTGATCATACAGAGATAGGATAGTTCTTTATGAAATTTAGAGGTGTCGATTAATTGCTCATTTGTATGATTAATGAACTTTGGCAGTTAGGGCCTATTCCAAGAAAGACCAAATTTGATGAAACTTGCTAAAGACATTGACCGAGGAAAGATGTGATGGTATCGAGGCAATTGCTGATTTGCATATTTGATTATCTTTTGCAATAAGGAATATATCACCAGGATTGTACCGAATTCAAGTGAACTTACTACAGATATTGATTACACAAAGGTACGACAGTACAGAAAGACATTTCAAAGTCTCTGCACGCACATTAACAACATTTCCCCTCATACGGGAACATTTTCAGTTCATCTCTGGTTGTAACTTGCCATAAATAAATAAAACTCTTTGAAGGTGACCAACACTGATTTTCTATTTACAGAAACGGAATTCATTGGATGTAGGTAACTTTGTTGATATGACAGCGTTGCTGAGTTTCAGTCATCAACACAAATATTTGTTGAGTGTAGTCCAGGGCTCAAAATTAGCATTGGCCACAGCCAGCGGCCCAGGGCAGCTATTAAAATCTTTAGGTTGGAAAGACCTACCCAACTGGACCAGTAGATTTTGTTTCAATGTTATTTCGGAATGTTTCTATCGTTTTCAAAATTATGCTTAAAACTGTTTAAATCAGTTTGCATTCTTCTAAAATCAATCGCTTTGACCAGTGTTTAGCTTTAAATCAGTTGTATCATCGGGAAACTGATGGACTCTATAATAGTAATGCGTCTTTCATGACCAATGCATGACGTTAGAAGACATCCTTTGTTCATTGCGCATGTGCAATAAGTGAAATTATCAGAGCTTCAGGCAGCATGCGATATGTTTATCACAAGCTTCAATTGTGTCATAAAGACAGATTTCTTGCATGAATGTTTAAATACAAAAATCATATAAAATGGCTCAAAAGGAACAGTGATAGTTGATCATGTTGGAATGTTTGAATTTTTGAATGTAGGTTTGTTGGTGTCGACATTTTGCAATATCTTGCTATTGCTAACAAGACTTAGGGGCCTTGTCATTTTAAAACTGACACACGACAAATGTAATTCCTTCGTTTAGGGGGAGAGGGGTAAGACTTCATTTCATTTTGTGTGTGTCAAAATCGCTATAAGGAATTTTAATTCTTACTAAAATGGAATCAAAAGAGGCAATGCTGTTTTTCTTGTCTTGAAAAAATGACAGTCACAAACTTTACTGACATACACGGAGAGAGATGCATGTAAAATAACCGTATGGCCAAGTAACCCACCTAGTCAGGGAGTGATGTACAATAAATGAATGACAAAAACCACTTGAATGCTGCAAAAACATGGTTTTGTTATTCACCAACACAGAATTTCCTGAATTCAAGAGACTTTTTATTCCGCTTGTTGGGTTATATCACAACTATAAATGATGGAACGTGATGAACACACAGCCCAAGCAAGGCACTACACTTATTGTATATATTACCTCATTTACTTGTACCTGCAACTCTCGGTTTTTAAAACATCTGACATAGCTTTACGTTTTAGGATTACCTAGTGCCAAATTCTAGACGGGTTAGCTGTTTAGAAATGAGGAGATTCATCGTACACAAATATAAACAATATTGCACTCCACTACGGAGGTAACGACAGAGTAACGACATGTGATCTTGACACCGAAATTTGAAAGTTAACAAAGTGGGTACATGATAAGCCGATTGTTTGATCGTAGTGGCAACTTTTAAAGGACCTTCATGATAATTGATTTGAATAGACTGTGGAGAGGACGTTACCAAAATTGACCTACGTGAAGGTTCTAAGTTTGGCCATGGTTGGGTATAACGTGAAACTAATACGAAATGTAAATCTGGAAATTACCGATGAGATGTCACATGTTTGACGTGACCTCTAAATTTGGACTAAATTGTCGTAGATAGCATGGTATTGCAAACATTTATTTCAGCACTCAGAACAAGTTGATCGTTCGACTGATGTTGATTCAATCTTTCTATTAACGTGAAAACCAAAAAGTTTGATCGCCTGAAATAATTATTCTGCAATAGTTTAGTAATTCCAAACAGATTTGTAGATGTTTTCAAGTGATAGTTGAAACATGCATGTGAAAGCCGTGGCTCGGCCGCCGTCAATGTGTTCATCACTGTCGTGGTGAGACAGTCAAAATCAATGTTTATAAATTACGGAAACGTGCAAATAAAAACGACTCAATAGAAACAACTTGAAGGCTAAAGCATCAGAACTGGTAAATTCAATATCCAGTTGAAGCTATGTTTTACTGAGAAAAATGTTTTACAAGTTGAATTACAATTAGAGTTTGTTGTGTTTATTGATGTCATGGAATATGATATAAACATGCATGTAGGACAGGTCATTCATTTTCCCATTTCGCATTAAAACATTTTGTGTGTGTGTGTGTGTGTGTGTGTGGAGGGGGGGGGGGTTAAACTAAAATGAAGAAATTAGGTTTCTTGTACGTCAGTATTAAATGACATGGCCCTTTACAAGTCTATTGCTAACAAGACTTACAAATTACAGAAGACATGTAATGTAATGTATACTATACTGCAAGGACAACCAAGATGGTCTTATCTTTGTACACATGCATGGCATGTTATCGATGTTTACAGTATTACTTTCTACAGTAAAGCTCAAAGGAATCTGTGAGGTCTAGAAATGTTTACATGTTGTCTGGTGGATTATTTTGACAAGTTCACAGTGAAGAAAAATCCTTCATAGAAGTAATGATTTTCGATTACTGACATTTAAAATGATAATTCCTCTAGCTTATTAATGACAATCACCAAAAGTTACATACTACAATTCAAATTGGATAACTTGAAATAATTGCCAAGAATATCAATGTCACTTTGTAAGTATGACAAAGGTCATAGCAAAGTTATACAATGACTAATAATTTATATGATAATAATCATTTACTGCACCTCCAGAGACATATAATGTTTGGGAATATGGTTGAAAAATTGTTTAAAAAACATCAATGATAGTGATAAAAAACAAGCTGATATTCATTTATCTAAAGATGAAATTAAAAAAATCTACATGTATATCTCTCTATTTTTTAAACATGACTGCATTGGTTATTATAGGTTTGGTAGGTAGGACCATGCTTACCTTAAAATGGCAAACTTAATATGAAGTGAATGACCGATACCGGTACACAGGTACATGCTATCATAGCCAACTGTACAAAAAAAAATTGGCAGGTAGAAATTTTAGTTAGGCATGTAATTTTCAAAGTTGCCTGCCCAATGAACAACAGGTGGGTTAAAAAATTAATTTTGACGCCTGCTGTAGTTTTCACAAAGACAAGACTGGCCTGATAGGCTAATAAAAATGTTCTTTTGCATTCTGCATAAAATTGTTATTTTGTTTTGTATATAATTTCATTTTCCACATTTACCTGGTTACAATTAGTCGTAACACTTAATTTAACTTCATTCAGGAACTGTACACATAGTGCAGTGAGTGCAGTCAACATTTAGTGATTGTGACTGTGAGTAAGTTGTTAGGTTTCACCCTGAGAAATGGGGACTATTTGTGTAAATAGTTCATTGCCACATAATTAAACACTGGTTGATTCTGTGACCCTACTTGATTGCCCAATACACCAAGTAGAGAGATTCAGTCATAAATTACAAATGTAGTGCAATTATGTCATTTTGTTAGTTTTAAGAGCATTTAATGAATATAGGATTACAGTTAAGACATTGTTAATCACTCAAATTTTCTATTAATTTGCATATTTTGGAATATATAATTAGTTTGTTTTGTAAACAGTCCTTCCTCCTTAGTTTTCCCATTGTGACATCAAACACAGAATTTAATTTGTGCAGCATAACAGGATTAATAGGCAAGGAAATAAACATTCCAAAAATGTCTGCAAAACTGCCTAGCAACAAGACCATTCCCATAGCAACAGCCAAATGGTGGTGTATATTTCAATGCTAACATGAATGGGTAGGCATAAAGATTTAAGAAATGGATGCAAATATGCGTAGCAACAAGACAACACCCATAGCAATAGCCAAATGATAGTGTATTGCAAAGATGACACCTGGGATGGGTAGGAAAGTAAATAAAGATTCCAAAATGTGTGCAAGTATGCCTTTCAACCTGACCATGCCCACAGTAACACTAACAGTCAAATACAGTTGTGCTACAATGCCATTGATGTTTTTTTCTTTCATGGCAGCAGCAATTGTTGCCTTCAGGCTGGTTGTAATTGTAATGAGTCGGTGCTACAAAATCTGTATTGTCTGAAAACCATCCCAAGTTAACATGAGGGGAACATCGCCTTTACCGGCAAAGTGCAATTCTTGCACTTTCTTATTAATCCTTATCAGCTCATTACCATAACTAAGTGTTTGCTTTTTGTAATTACATCTGATAAGCCTGAGTCGTCCCTGGTACAGGTACTAGGTCAAGACTGAAATGCTGTCGACCGAATGTGTGCAAGTACTAGTGAGTGTGTTACTCCGCCGCGAGGCACAACTGGCTTGGGTGAAAGGTCATGATCCGATCGCGATCATAACATTAGGATACATCGTGCACTGTACATTGACGATGTTACATGTGGTATATGGACATCAGAATTTACTATTTAAGTATCTCTGCTTAATTTTTCAAAGAATTATTTAACTAACTATGGAACGAGAAAAACTTTAGTTCCGAGTGCAAGGTTACTTTCAAGGAGTGAATCGTTTGAGTCAAGGGACGTTATCAGCTGTTACAACTTTTATAATCCTATTACAGTTGATATTGCAAACAGATTTAGAGATTGTCAACAACCCGACTTGCCTATTGATGAACTCGGGTTATCCGTAGTTTGGTTTTATCAAGGCGTTTCCGACATGATTACAACACTTTGGAACTTCCTCTTGGGGCCCCACCGGGGTACCTCAGCACTGAAAGGCAGATGATGGTAAATGTAATAGCAGCCAGGGTACTCATCAATGCCACTTATAATGATGCATTGTTTGCATCTTTCACACATTGTTGTCCAAGTTTATTGTTGGGATATGCATCAGTTCACTGTTATACCATAATGGTTATACATTGCATTGTTACAGTACTTGCATATTATTACCAGAAGTTTGGTTTAACATTCCATTCACTTGGATAGTTGGCAGTATAGTCAGCATGTTCAAGCCATGTTCTCTCTGAGTTCAGGATTTGTCATTTCTCGAATGGAAATTCTTTGTTTTTGAGGAAAGTAACTAGCTATACTTGAGTTTATTGGATTACTTTGCAGTATCAGTAAGTAGGATATAGTTATAATCTTGTTTTACTGATATAAAAGTTGATTTTGGTACGTACATTGTGATTGAGATTGAAAGAATCCTGGTGCTGTCAACACTCTGTCCAGGTGAGTTTAGAAATTGAACTGTAAAGCTGTCTAAACCTACACCAAATGTAACACTGAAATGTAACATTCATTCATCTTTTTGTATTGTAACAGTTCAACCTGTATTGTAGGACTAAGAGATTTCATTTCATAGTAGTCTGTCCTATGTGGTACATATTCTTTCTACAGCTGGTTCAATAGCCTGTCCTATGTGGTACATCTTCTTTCTACAGCTGGTTCAATAGTCTGTCCTATGTGGTACGTATTCTTTCTACAGCTGGTTCAATAGTCTGTCCTATGTGGTACGTATTCTTTCTATAGCTGGTTCAATAGCCTGTCCTATGTGGTACATATTCTTTCTATAGCTGGTTCAATAGCCTGTCCTATGTGGTACATATTCTTTCTATAGCTGGTTCAATAGCCTGTCCTATGTGGTACATATTCTTTCTATAGCTGGTTCAATAGCCTGTCCTATGTGGTACGTATTCTTTCTATAGCCGGTTCAATAGCCTGTCCTATGTGGTACATATTCTTTCTATAGCTGGTTCAATAGCCTGTCATATGTGGTACATATTCTTTCTATAGCTGGTTCAGTAGCCTGTCCTATATGGTACATATTCTTTCTATAGCTGGTTCACTAGCCTGTCCTATGTGGTACATATTCTTTCTATAGCTGGTTCACTAGCCTGTCCTATGTGGTACATATTCTTTCTATAGCTGGTTCAGTAGCCTGTCCTATGTGGTACATATTCTTTCTATAGCTGGTTCAATAGCCTGTCCTATGTGGTACATATTCTTTCTATAGCTGGTTCAATAGCCTGTCCTATGTGGTACATATTCTTTCTATAGCTGGTTCACTAGCCTGTCCTATGTGGTACATATTCTTTCTATAGCTGGTTCAATAGCCTGTCCTATGTGGTACATATTCTTTCTATAGCTGGTTCAATAGCCTGTCCTATGTGGTACATATTCTTTCTATAGCTGGTTCAATAGCCTGTCCTATGTGGTACATATTCTTTCTATAGCTGGTTCACTAGCCTGTCCTATGTGGTACATATTCTTTCTATAGCTGGTTCACTAGCCTGTCCTATGTGGTACATATTCTTTCTATAGCTGGTTCAGTAGCCTGTCCTATATGGTACATATTCTTTCTACAGCTGGTTCAATAGCCTGTCCTATATGGTACATATTCTTTCTATAGCTGGTTCAATAGCCTGTCCTATGTGGTACATATTCTTTCTATAGCTGGTTCACTAGCCTGTCCTATGTGGTACATATTCTTTCTATAGCTGGTTCAGTAGCCTGTCCTATGTGGTACATATTCTTTCTATAGCTGGTTCAATAGCCTGTCCTATGTGGTACATATTCTTTCTATAGCTGGTTCAATAGCCTGTCCTATGTGGTACATATTCTTTCTATAGCTGGTTCAATAGCCTGTCCTATGTGGTACATATTCTTTCTATAGCTGGTTCAATAGCCTGTCCTATGTGGTACATATTCTTTCTATAGCTGGTTCAATAGCCTGTCCTATGTGGTACATATTCTTTCTATAGCTGGTTCAGTAGCCTGTCATATGTGGTACATATTCTTTCTATAGCTGGTTCAGTAGCCTGTCCTATATGGTACATATTCTTTCTATAGCTGGTTCAATAGCCTGTCCTATGTGGTACATATTCTTTCTATAGCTGGTTCAATAGCCTGTCCTATGTGGTACATATTCTTTCTATAGCTGGTTCAGTAGCCTGTCCTATGTGGTACATATTCTTTCTATAGCTGGTTCACTAGCCTGTCATATGTGGTACATATTCTTTCTATAGCTGGTTCAATAGCCTGTCCTATGTGGTACATATTCTTTCTATAGCTGGTCCAATAGCCTGTCCTATGTGGTACATATTCTTTCTATAGCTGGTTCAGTAGCCTGTCCTATGTGGTACATATTCTTTCTATAGCTGGTTCAATAGCCTGTCCTATGTGGTACATATTCTTTCTATAGCTGGTTCAATAGCCTGTCCTACATTGTATATGGTACATATTCTTTCTATAGCTGGTTCAATAGCCTGTCCTATGTGGTACATATTCTTTCTATAGCTGGTTCACTAGCCTGTCCTATGTGGTACATATTCTTTCTATAGCTGGTTCAATAGCCTGTCCTATGTGGTACATATTCTTTCTATAGCTGGTTCAATAGCCTGTCCTATGTGGTACATATTCTTTCTATAGCTGGTTCAATAGCCTGTCCTATGTGGTACATATTCTTTCTATAGCTGGTTCAATAGCCTGTCCTATATGGTACATATTCTTTCTATAGCTGGTTCAGTAGCCTGTCCTATGTGGTACATATTCTTTCTATAGCTGGTTCACTAGCCTGTCCTATGTGGTACATATTCTTTCTATAGCTGGTTCACTAGCCTGTCCTATGTGGTACATATTCTTTCTATAGCTGGTTCAATAGCCTGTCCTACATTGTATATGGTACATATTCTTTCTATAGCTGGTTCACTAGCCTGTCCTATGTGGTACATATTCTTTCTATAGCTGGTTCAATAGCCTGTCCTATGTGGTACATATTCTTTCTATAGCTGGTTCAATAGCCTGTCCTATGTGGTACATATTCTTTCTATAGCTGGTTCAATAGCCTGTCCTATGTGGTACATATTCTTTCTATAGCTGGTTCAGTAGCCTGTCCTATGTGGTACATATTCTTTCTATAGCTGGTTCAGTAGCCTGTCCTATGTGGTACATATTCTTTTTGTAATTTAACCTTCCTTCTACATTATGGAGGAAGGACATCTTTAGGCACTGACAACAAAGACAGCTATGTATTGAGTGCCATACAATCAACAAGCATGGTGTAAACCAGCCATGACAATCAACAAGCATGGTGTAAACCATCCATGACAATCAAAGTCTTTGACAATTCAAAATTCTTTTTTCGATTGCCAATCATTCCGAAGTACAATTAAACGTGTTCATTTAAATATTCACTGCTTTAACATTAGCTAATGTTTTACAGAAATGACATGTTTTGACATGTGGTTTGTATGTATGACACGTGAGTTACATTCACCAGGCAAATAGGCTTTAATAGTGACACGTGGGTTACATTCACCAGGCAAATAGGCTTTAATAGTAACATGTCCCCTGTTTATCTCAGAGAACTGTTAGAAATCCGTTCTTCTGGTCGTACCCTTCGTTCCTCTACCGAAGGTGCTCATACACTTCACCAGCCAATTGCCAACACGGTTTGTTAGGGAGACAGGGCTTTTTCGGTGTGTGCTCCGCGTCTCTGGAATCGGCTACCAGTTTCACTCCGTCTTAGCGTAAATATTGATGTTTTTAAATCAAATCTTAAGACACACCTTTTTATTGAATGAATGTATTTTATTGATGGTTTTTTAAATTCTTTTTACAAAGTTGTGTGAAGCGCTTTGAGATGTTTTGTTTTACATGTAAAGCATTTTTAAAGAAATAAATATTATTATTATTATTATGTAATAGTGCCACGTGAGTTACATTCACCAGGCAAATAGGCTTTAATAGTGCCACGTGGGTTACATTCACCAGGCAAATAGGCTTTAATAGTGCCACGTGAGTTACATTCACCAGGCAAATAGGCTTTAATAGTGCCACGTGAGTTACATTCACCAGGCAAATAGGCTTTAATAGTGACACGTGAGTTACATTCACCAGGCAAATAGGCTTTAATAGTGACACGTGAGTTACATTCACCAGGCAAATAGGCTTTAATAGTGACACGTGAGTTACATTCACCAGGCAAATAGGCATTAATAGTGACACGTGAGTTACATTCACCAGGCAAATAGGCTTTAATAGTGACACGTGAGTTACATTCACCAGGCAAATAGGCTTTAATAGTGACACATGAGTTACATTCACCAGGCAAATAGGCTTTAATAGTGACACGTGAGTTACATTCACCAGGCAAATAGGCTTTAATAGTGACACGTGAGTTACATTCACCAGGCCAAAATAAAAGATAAAATTTAAAAAAAAACAGCGGAGCTACGTATTCTGACCGATAGGTCGCTTGTTTTGTAAAATCCAATGCAATATGGCGGCCAAGGTCATGTGGCCGCATGTGATTTTATTGACAAAATTAAATGGGCAGGGAACATGCATACCATGTACCAAATTTCGAGCCAACTGGACCCCTAGCTTTTGTGAAAAAATTGTTTTAAGATTTTCACGAAATCAGATATGGTGACCAGGTCACGTGACCAGCCCGAAATTCCTGGGTCAGGTGCACGAGTGTACTCATGGTCCCTGATAAGCCTACCAAGTTTGAATGGTTTATGGGTAACAGTCTTCTAGTTCTAGCTTGAATAAAATGGCAGAAGAAGAAAGAAGAACGAAGAAAAACCCTAACAACACCAATAGGGGCTCAAGGCCATAGGCTTGGGCCCCTAAAAACTACAGTTTTGCTACAATGCCATTGGTGCTATGTCAGACATGACCACTGTTGCAATACAAGCATGTCTTGGACACATGTACCCAGTACATACATTGTAAAGGTTCAAGTAACTTGGCCCCTGGAATGCATCATGTACCACACTATACTAGTGCTGTCAAATTGAATATGTATCAGTAAATTAGACCGTTTTCTTTTCACTCTGCCTGTAGGACTCACAGGAAGCATTTGATGACAGTGTACAGAAGACCTTATCAAAGCTATACCCTCCATTCAGATCCACTGCACCCGTTGTTATTGGTCAAGTGTGTCAGATTGTTGATACACAGTATGCCGGTGATGGCAGAACCTTCCTAACTGACTTCTTACTTCCGGCCAAAATCCAGCTGCAGATCCTAAAAGAGGAGGCAAAGGTGAGTGGTCTTAACCCCAGTGATGATGTCACTGTATGCTTGTTGTTATAGGGGTCATATGTTACTGTGAAATTTGTAATTGAAATGTCCCCTATTTAGAATTGATTTTTAATCTATTAATGTGTGATTCTGAATGTACACTCCATTTTCTTTCATGTGTGTCAGTTACTGTAGTTAATGTGCCAGCTCATGATCAGAAGTGAGCATGATTCAAAACTTGTTCTTTACAAAGTGGAATCATACATGTAGGAGCAACTTAAATTTTAAGGAATTTTTATGAGTCAGTCTTCCAATGGGGTTTGATAAAAGTAGGCTACCTGTAGACTTGAACCGCGATCACTACTACACTATTCCACTTATCCTAACTGACATTTTGATTTTTAGAATTTTCACTATAATCAAAATATCAGTTAGGATAGAGGAATAGTGTAGTAGGGATTATGGTTCAAGTCTACAGGTAGGTTACAGTTAGGATAGCAGAATAGTGTAGTAGTGATAGTCCTTCGAGTCTACAGGTAGGCTACAGTTAGGATAGTGGAATAGTGTATTAGTGATAGTGATTCAAGTCTACAGGTAGGCTACAGTTAGGATAGCAGAATAGTGTGGTAGTGATAGTCCTTCAAGTCTACAGGTAGGCTACAGTTAGGATAGCAGAATAGTGTATTATGGTTCAAGTCTACAGGTAGGCTACTTTTAAAGGCCAAGGTTCAACCAGGCTATGTGCCCATGCTACGGAAGTAGGTTTGCGCATGTGCAACGGAATACGTTTGTTTATCTGGGAGGAGCATTTGGTAAATCTGACCCAGGTAGTTTATCAACATATTAGTGGCTGTTCACACATATTGGTTACATATAGTTCTTGCCTAATCCGAAGAGTCCCATGTTATATATTTTTTTCAAGTCTAGTGGCAGTGTTTCTGCTACGTTTTTTTCTGGTGCGTACGTACGGCCAGACACCCAGTCTGGGTGAAACATGTATTTCTATAAACTTATACATACAAATTATAACCCGAAAAATTATATTTTGAGGGACCTGTTCTAACACGATCCAAACATTACACAGTGACAATTTGTATCATTGAAATTGTAAACTTAAATTCTTGGGTACGAACAAACTTACTTACTTGTATCATTTGTACAAGGTACTAGATTACAGTTGCACACGTACACACTAGTGTCGGCATTTGGCCGATCGTTACCACACCAAAATCGTTAGATAGATGAGAATTTTTTTTTACAGATTACATGTAGGTCGTGTTTTGACAACATAATCGTGAAAACTTCAAAATTAACTTCACAAGTATCGCACGGGTCAGAGCGGACTAAGCTTTGCAATTCCATACTTACTGTATGTGCACTGGGTAGCTAGCTACGTGCGATCTCGATGTTCCCGTTATTTTCCTTCCGTGTTCTAATTCTTTGAAAGTATCTGTTATGGCTGTTTTATGATTGATTAAACTTGTATTTCCAAACCCAATGTCCCATCTCAGAAAACAGTCAATAAAATCACAAACATGTGCTTCTCCGAGTTATCCCGATGTGTACGAGTACCACCCCAGCTATTTCAAAACAAACGCATAAATGCATACGTCGTGATGGGGTGAGTACGGACTCTTGTTTGGTCTCTGCTCTGTCTCCGTGCATATGTTTGACTACGATGTCAGTTGATGTCATTTGACGTTGATTACATGACGAGGATTATTGCTGGATAGTGCCAAAACATATGGAAACGATTTTTGAGAAATCTGGAAAGAATTTAATATGATTTCTCAACTTTCAAATTTGAATGACACAAATATTTATGATGCCTCCATGATTGTACTTGTAGTCTTGTCAGTTCGCGTTATGTTCATCTCCACAACATGCACAGAGCTAGAGATCGTAGAGAACAGACGACAGGTATAGGAACTAGACTAGGCAGTGATGTATGATCTATGTGTACATCATAGACAGTTGTCCTTGAAATTTGATGATCATTACAGAAAAAAAAGAGTTGCCAACGTTAGATTTGTTTATGAATTATATCACTCGTTTATCAGTATCAAATGTCGCACTAAATGTTTCAAACATGTCTTGCTTCGGGGTCATCAGAAATTCTTGATCAAAATATATTCAGTCATAAAATCCTCAGGTTTCTGACAATTTCCAATACTTGTTACAAGAAAGGCTGCATTCCAAGAATATTTGGTTAGCTGCATGTATTACATGTACATCTGATGCCATATACGTGACACGCACGATCATTGTCCAGTTTGCACCACATGGTGTGCCTCGCCTCCTGTACACGTACCGTACGTCTATCTTGTCTGTCAGTGCTACATTTTGCTTCCTCTCTTCATTTTTCTCAGATGTTTTAAGAATTTGAAAATAGTCAATGTCCGATCGACAAAATTTCTTTCCGCTGAAGTTTAGAAAACATTTAGTTCTACTCTACGTAAATGGCGTGTTGTTGCATCATACATCATGAGACGTCACATTCACCTCACACTTCGCTTCGCGCTTCCTTCAACGTCCGGTCCCTATGAAACTAGTTCGAAGGCTTTCTCTAGCGATAGCCTGGCCAGTCTTGTTTTATCACGTAATCCTCAAATGTTTTCCAAATAATTATGAATTTTTTTTTTTTTTTACACTTTGGGTATTTTACTTGCTATTAGTACTTCTGGGAAACTCATATTTAATTTTCAGACCTTAGAATTTTTTTCAATGGTCGTCAGGTTTGAGTACTTTCCTTAGCCGGTCCCACAACTAAACTGTTGTGGTTATACTTATAAGTTATAGCTGGGCGTTGTGACCGGTAGGTAACCGGCTATTATCTACATCACTGCCTACTAGGTCAACGACACAACTACTTGACAGAAAACACTTGTCGCGTGCACAAAAAGTTGTATGAAATTGTGATTTTACTAAGGAGTGTAGCAACCCAGAACGTACATCGATCAAACTGAGAAACATTTTGGTTTCATTTTATGTCATTCTATTTCAGTAACAATGTATCATTTTCACGTACCGTTCGCACATGTGAGCTTGATTTTAGGCAAAATATCGGGCTAACAGAGTGCACACAGACTCTGTTGTTCGCTTGTATTGTTTGCATTTGGTATTTGGCATTTCGCACGTTGTTTATTTGCACCATTCACAGTGTCTTATCATGCTTTGTGTAACTTGTAAGCCTAATTGACAACTGGCCAACAGTTTTTACTAGACAAATTTGAAACAAATTTTGCGTCAGTTCGACAGTAAACCTGCTATATTGGCTACCAAACTTAGTTAACGTCAGTTATTTCTACACATGTTGCATCACTATATATTTACAAACAGAATATATAAAATATGAGAGCCATGTGAAACTTTTTCAGTGCAAAATGGGATGAAGACATGAGGGCAATGTCAGTGCTCCTTACAGCAGTTTGAATTTCCCGCATATGCATACATTACCCATAATCCTCTTTATATAGTGGACCTTGGCCTTTAATAAAGAGGTTGACAAGTCTTTCAATCCATTAGTCTATCTAAGACTGATTCAATCCAGGACACAAAGAGGTCTTCTTCAAGGTCTAAAGGCAATAACATGAATAAAACAGTCTCCTTCCAACAACAATGTCAAGGCAAGATTCAAAATCTACCAGTTCACAAAATTTTGTTGAATGACTTAGCGACAACTGTATGTCTTGAATTGTATGCATAGATTTAGAGGACATTGTTAATATTGTGTGTGTTGTCACTCCTTTATGTTGTGTATCACTTCAGAAACTATACAATGTACATTAGGTGTACAAAGTTGATTGGACTTGCACTCACTGTAAATATCATTAAACATCACCAATCTCGCATTCTGATTGGTTGAGAGCCCTACACAGGGTTCACACGGTCCTGGAAAACCCTGGAATTTCAAACCCTCCCTGGAAAACCCTGGAAAAATGCTCCCGTTCCCTGGAAACCCCAGGAAATTGAGTGCAATTAATTGACATTTCTGTCTGTGCTATAGCCACCCATTCATAATTATGATTCAGAACACTTTTAAATGTGAAATGGCGGAACTATTTTCAAAGTCTTTTGCCCCGCTGGTTAATCAAAATGAATTCCTAAATTTATGAACAATATCAAATTAACACCTCAGAGAAACTTGCAGTTTTTGCTTAACTAGAACAACAAAGCATATTATGAACATTTCTGTACATTTACTGGTCCAGGAGTACAGTACGCAAAACTAAGACGCACTCATTTTTCTGCTGAGGATTATTTATAGTTTGAATAGATCTCTGAGTGATATGCAAATAGTAAACATACTACTGAGCAAATGCACACATTGATTGTGTAATAAAGTTAAGGCATTCAAAAATTAATTGAAGTTCGTAGTTGCTGGTGATGTACAAGTATGTTATTTACCATTCCATATCTTGCTACACAGTCATTTTTCTGGTGTAACGGAAAAATGACCTTTTGCAGCAAGATTTGGAATGGTGTTTGGCTAATAACATATACATGTACTTACTTGACACCATTCCAAATTCCAATGTAATATATCATGTAAAAGATTGGAAATATAGATTATATAATCAGAAAGTCTGAAATTTCATTTTGCTGCAGTAACTCAGTTCACAATTGGTTTGAATTTTGACAAATTTTGGATTTAAGCAGGGACCTCAAGGATATAATTCAACATCTCTATAGAATTTCCACTTGGGGTATGTGAATTAGTGCCAAAGAAATCTTGTGAACATACACCAAAAATGTGTTTCATTCTTGGGGACGATGTACAATGTTTTGATTTGAACATAAAAAATGACTGCATGCACTAGTAATCCCATATGAAACAAACAAAGCTTTGTACTCTGTCAGTTGATGCCTGGGGTCAAGTGTCTACCCTCACCCTTATTGTTGAATGGTTTATTCCATCACGTCATCTTGAAGAGTAGGCATGTCCGATGTCCAACAAGGAGACACAACATGAGTAGGCATGTTCCATGTCCAATGAGCAGACACAACATATTTAAGTCTGTTTGATTTAGGTTCACAAGTGTTGTTGTGTGATCAGAGTAGTGATATCAAGAAATTGACAACATAAACTGCCAGTTCCTTAAAACCAAATCATAGCGGGGTCTATGTCATTCTCAATGACTTGTTCTTTCTATATCTTGACCTTTGTGTTTGATCTCCATATTCAAGGTCAAATAGCAGATTGGTCAGTTGCCTTGTATCTGGAGACACCATTCAGATTTGCATATACAATGTAGTAAGTTTGCCATGAAACATACAAGTTGGGGACTAGAAACATACAAGTTGGGACAACATTCTTTCATAGTGGGATATGGGACTAGCATTGAGTTGGGATTTTCATGAGGAACTTTTTCATTTTCATAGTGGAACTTTGATGTCACTGTCAGTGTGTGTGTTGGTTTAGTTTAGCCTCTACCATTGTAACCGAAGGAGTAAAGTACCTAGCCAGCTTTTCACAATTCTCAAGTAATATTAATTGTGTTCAGATATTTATGTCAGATATTGTGTTAAAAAGAAGTGAATTTTTGGATTTCAAGGTTTTGAACACAAACAGTGAGTGGCATTTATCCAATGGCAGCTCAAAAGTAGCATATAATCTATCCTTTATCAGTTGTTACTTTTCATAAAATGCACATGAGGGGAATGCAGTACTTCATTAGTGTGTGGAAAAAATGCCTTGGTAACCACGCACTGATGCAGTGACCATTACATAGATGTATTGCAGATTGCAGGGTGGTCTGATCCCTTGGATACGTTGGATAGCCAAAGTATTCACAAGTTCATGGCACTGAATTTTAATATAAGATCAAGATTAGGAAATGATGGACTTACATTGTTTAAAATGCACCTTCATATGCTCCCCGGGGAGTTGAGGAAGACTAAAGGCAGTAAAGGGGCGTTGTGCGGTTCTGATCCGAGCCAAGGGTAATAATTGTAAAGCGCTTTGAGCTTGGTGTGGGAAAGCGCTATATAAAAACCCAACATTATTATTATGATTTCATGAGGGGCTCTCAATATTTCACCATATAAGTTACAGGCCAAGTACTTCTCTAACTGCTTCGTCAGAATAGCATCATTGTGTCTTGTCACTCCTGTGCTGCTCACATTTACATTTAGGTTTCCCTAATTTCAATTATCAATGTTTTTCTTGATCTGTAAAGTATATAATTTAATTGTCACAGCTAACTCATTAATAATAGTTAAATTCTTTGCATTATGACATGTTGGACAACATACTGCTGTAAGTCAGTCAGTCAGTCATTTAAACAATTTGTATGGTATGATTTTGTTGTAACAATGTCATTCTTTCTTACAAGAAGCTGTCTGTAGTTGTCAGCCATTTTGAAAAGAGCATTAAACTTATCAATATTGTTTCCTACTCTAAATGTCTGCAAAATGCCTGATTAGAATTTTCCTGTGTTGAAAGGGGAACAATTACAAGTTTTTGTAATCAAAGGCAATATGAAATATATTCTATGATTACATATTTCTTTCAAAGTCATATAAAACAAGTCTTCTTTACCTCCAGTACAACTGAAAGTTCAGTAGCAGGCCAAATTACTGTCTCAATTGTCTTACAACAAAAGTCATATACAACAACTTCACAAGTCTTCCATACCTCCAGTAAAGTTTAGTAGCAGGCCAAATTACTGTCTCAATTGTCTACAACAAAAGTCATATACAACAACTTCACAAGTCTTCCATACCTCCAGTAAAGTTTAGTAGCAGGCCAAATTACTGTCTCAATTGTCTACAACAAAAGTCATATACAACAACTTCACAAGTCTTCCATACCTCCAGTAAAGTTTAGTAGCAGGCCAAATTACTGTCTCAATTGTCTACAACAAAAGTCATATACAACAACTTCACAAGTCTTCCATACCTCCAGTAAAGTTTAGTAGCAGGCCAAATTACTGTCTCAATTGTCTACAACAAAAGTCATATACAACAACTTCACAAGTCTTCCATACCTCCAGTAAAGTTTAGTAGCAGGCCAAATTACTGTCTCAATTGTCTACAACAAAAGTCATATACAACAACTTCACAAGTCTTCCATACCTCCAGTAAAGTTTAGTAGCAGGCCAAATTACTGTCTCAATTGTCTACAACAAAAGTCATATACAACAACTTCACAAGTCTTCCATACCTCCAGTAAAGTTTAGTAGCAGGCCAAATTACTGTCTCAATTGTCTACAACAAAAGTCATATACAACAACTTCACAAGTCTTCCATACCTCCAGTAAAGTTTAGTAGCAGGCCAAATTACTGTCTCAATTGTCTACAACAAAAGAACGTACAAAGTAGAAGTTTTGAAAAGGTTAGGTTTGTTGACTATGTATAGTCTGTTTGTTTGCTTCACAAATATTGAAAGTATATTTATTGAAAGTGAAATTCAATGTGAGGTGTACATAAAGCCAAAGTTATTACCAACAGCATATTTACTCCTTGCGGTACAGCATATTAACATCCAACACTTTCACACAAAAAGTTAGAGAAGTATGCAGTAGTGTCTTATCAGTTAACCAGCTTTTATGAAGGAAATTATCATTTTATCGAAGATAGTTATTTGAAATGTAGGTTTGAAGGAAAAATATATGAATTGTTGCAAACTTTATAAACAAGGAAAAATATATGAAAATGAACGTTCATGGACTGTGGTTTTATAGTATCAAATGAAAATTTCTACACATACTGTGACATAGTCAAAACATTTTTATAGTATCAAATGAAAATTTCTACACATAGTGTGACATAGTCAAAACATTATTTGGACGTGAATCCCAAATTTTCACTTAAATGCCTTCTAAGCTTTGACAGGGATGTCTTACAATCAGCGTGCGAAATTAACGCCGGTCCTTCGGTCTGAGACCAACAGATTTCCGTTCGGACCGACAGTTTTTCAGAATTACAACAACTTATCAGTCCTTATCAGGGGTAGGTAACAAATATTAGTCTAGAGCACGATCGATATAGTGACAAGTACAAAAATACAAGTTGCGGGAAAATTCTACATAGTACCTGGTACAAGTCGTTTAGTTACAAGCATAGTCTATATTGCGACGAACACAAAGTCCTGATTTTCCCAGCGTCCATTGCGTATTCAATATGGCGGCAAGTAACATAGACAATCCTGATGGTAAGAAGCAGTCGATTTCTACTACTAAAAATCGAAAATACATATTCCTATAGCGTGCGTTCTGGGAAGAATTGGTTGGAGGAACAACAGGGAAAATTTCATTGATTGATTCCACCGTTTGTGGGAGGAGTTAGCGAAAAACTTTTTCTACCGACAGATGTCCTATTCTAAACACACGTCCCTATACGAATGCATGTACAATATTGACAGTAGTACTATTATATTTTATGTAGACAGAATAACAAACCCATATGTTGCCTGCAAATTCTATGTAAAAAGTAAAGCATACAGTATTTACAGCCAGCCAGCCAGCAAACAAACCCCACAGTACGCTGATAGAAGATCAGTGGTTCAATAAGTACGTATGTACATGCATTGTCTTACAATTGGACATCCGTCGGTAGAAAAAGTTTTTCGCTAACTCCTCCCACAAACGTAGGAATCGATCAATGAAATTTGCCCTGTTGTTCCTCCAACCAATTCTTCCGCATGCTATAGGAATACATATTTTCGATTTTTTGTAGTAGAAATTGACTGATTCTTACCATCAGGATTGTCGATGTTACTTGGCTTGCCGCCATGTTGAATGCGCAATGGACGCTGGGAAAATCAGGACTTTGTGTTCGTCGCAATATAGACTTTGCTTGTAACTAAACGACTTGTACCAGGTACTATGTAGAATTTTCCCGCAACTTTTATATTTGTACTTGTCACTATATCGATCGTGCTCTAGACTAATATTTGTTACCTACCCCTGCTTATGACCAATTCGAATTCGGAGTAAATAACAACATTTACTCAAAGATATATCCAATGTCACCTACATGAATCTGATCTTGTGTTACCTATTTTACTCTCGACATCTCGTTCAAGGTTAAGTCAAGCGACTGAGCTAGCCTGCTACATGTGTTGTTGTCAATGTTGATATGTCTACATATGACGTAGCATACCATAAAGTGTTTACTTTATGAAATTATATGTTAGCAAACACATGATTGGTTGAATTTATCTAATTATTTGTGTCTTGACTAATCAGAATGCCTTAGACATTCAGACTCATTTTCGCATTCAGCGCATGCGTCTTTTTCTGCCATATAATAATCACTGTTGTAAAGTTTACTGTTCGAAGTGTATAAAACTTTAAACATGTTATTTTTTGACTCTGTAAGTGGAAATTTTCAATTGTAAGAACAGATTGATGAAATACATGTAAAAGTGGATAGTAAACAATTCATCATACTATCTTTTATTTTAGTTTATATCACAACATATGTTGTATCATATTAAAGTTCAAAATCATTTGATCTGTAAGTAAGTGGGGGGGGGGGGGTGATGTAGATACAGGTCGTGAACGTGGACTTCATTGAGTATGGACCAGCAGTTTCCTTAAGGACCAGCAGCATTTGCTACATGTCGGTCCTTATGACCAGTAGTCACACACTGCTTACAATGGGCTGTTATCATGTCTCAAAAGTGACACTTGAAATGAGCTGCTGTGATATAGCTGGGATCTCAATGAGTGTCACATCATTTCAGACAAAATTATAGTCTGTGAACAATAAAGCTGATCACCAGGAGAACTACTCCATCAAGCAACCATTACTTGTTGGTGCGGACATGATGACCCGGTTTAAATCAGTTGTATACCCTGACAAAAGAGTACCTGAACATTATCACATGTATTTGGTTACCTTTACTTTATCTAGTAAAACATCAACAGAGTCAGAGTTTTGACAAAGGAGAACTTTGGCAGAAAGGCAATGTTTTGATTTCTATTGTTCCAAGGAAGTTTATACTTTAAATTTGCCATGAAAACAATATAAACAGATAGCGTCTCTTTGGATCCTAATGTGACTGTGAATCCAAAAAATATTCAGTCTATACCTGCATGTACCTGGCCTGTACCTGTGTTTTGTACAGACCGAAGTGGCTGTGATATAGCTGGGATCTCAATGCCAGGATAACTTTACTTCAAGTGAGCTGGGATTGGAAAGGCAATGTTTTGATTTCTTTTGTTCCAAGGAAGTTTATGCTTCAGTCTCTCAGTAACTAGTTTGCTTTGGTTTGCTGAGATTTGTGGGTGTGCTTTGATTGGCTTACATGGTAAGGGTCGAAAGGTCAAGCATGGCATCATACTGATGTGTAGATTATAAGCACAACTTGTGGGTGTATTTTAGAACAGACATACCATGGTAGCTTCAAGTATTTATGTATTGGGTAACTTCTGTGCATGGAGTGACAGTAGTTCCAATTAACCAGCATGATGTGACAGAACTTTCGGAATGCCATATTACAAAAATAACATGATAGCCAGGTTTATTTTTAGGCATCCTTTGTAATGTTCAATATCTATTTAAAGTTGTCTGACAATATTGAGTCATTTGGAACTACAACACCCAATCTGATTAAAATATTATGTGATGAATACAGCTTGATTTATTTATTTATCTTTATTTCCTTGGCTTATTGCTATTTGTTATTATAGGTATGGCAAAGTGTCTGTCTGTCTGTCTGTCTGTCTGTCTGTCTGTCTGTCTGTCTCTGTCTGTCTCCGTCCGTCCGTCCAAAATCTCCTGATACGCAGAGACTTGCTATACTATTGTGTACTCCAAAATCTGGCGATAGCTTGTGATGTCATTACCTGCCATGTTGGAAAATAGAGGCTTTCACTGTCAAACTACTAACTAAAACTGTTTTCAGGGTAAAATTGAACAGAAAACTAATGATTGGACACAATATCACCACTTTGTCAATAGGTATAAATATGAGTCTGTTAATGTTATACTTTTTTGATGACGTTGAAAAATGCTAGTTGAAAGTCTACAGTGTCTATTCATGTTTGCCATCTAATTCACACATTACCATACATGCAGATATCAATGTATAGCATCAGCTGTAGTTAGTTCACACTTTGTTTTTGTAAATATAATATTTCTCATTATTGTAATTAATGTTCCTCTACATTCTTCTTTTCTCAAAGACATTTTTCTAGTTCATTGCCAATATGCATGGATGGATAGAAAACTTAGGTGACAGATGGATTAACACAAGGGGAGGGACAAGTAGTTACGGTCTGTAAGCTCTGATTCAAGGTCGGCAATTATGAGTGTCGGTTGGGTCCTACAGCTGCTGAATGCTTTGAGCCGGCCCCTGCAACAGCCACATGATCGTGTATATTGCAAAGATAACAACATGGCTGGATAGGCAACTAGATTATCTTCAATAAATTGAATTTGTATACTTAGCTTGAATCAGCATGTGAATAAACATTTTTAACAACTGTACAGTTGTGCTACAACACCAGTGGTGCTATTTTTGAAAATTTGTTTGTGTATCTCACAATATTTTTCTTGATTTTGATCTGTAGTTATTAATTCAAATGTGACCATATTTGTCTTGACGTGAATTGTGGACTAAATTGTAGTTGTTAAAATTAACTGCATTGGCATATGATATATATATTCATATTGGACACAAATGTCAGTTTATTTATTACTAGAGAGCCTGTATTTCACAACTTACTGCATCACATCTATAATCATATTTTGGGGTGCAATACAAAAGTCCAAAGTTTTTTTTTGTCATAAATTATGTTGTCCTTTATTTCCTGGTGAACTCAACCTGAAAATTGAATGAATATACAATGTATATGAGAAGTGAAGCAAGAAACTGACCAAGCACATGTAAAAACAAGAAAAACTTACAAAATCCTTGTCAACTTTTACCTTTGTGTAAGTATGTATAGTCTTACCACTTAATTGATTAATAATTGACTAACAGTTATACTAGAATTGAGTAAAGCATTAGTAAAGAGTGAGATATTGACTACATTAACAAAAGGTCTTTTGGTGATCACAAATGATACAATTCATATTCAAATAATGTGTACAGTATAATTAGAAACATGACATGGGTGTAACTTTAAACAATGTAAATATATTGTCTTTAGTAACACAAAAGAGTTTTGACTTTATAAAATTACATTCTGTGAAAGTGGTACCTTAAGTCAGTAACCCCAGTATTACATGGACTACAGATTAGTTGTGTTATACAAACCAAATAATGTCATCATTCTGTGGAGATTTCAGCAATCACAGTTGACCCCAAGGACAAGGTGAATGCTGTACAGTCCCTCCATATCAATCCTAGCCCTACCTGTCATAGAATGGTAGAGTCTATTTAAGTAGGAATGCGTCATGTTTTGACTGTCCACCACAACACATGCATAGTTGGTTGATCAGTTGTCAGAACCTGGTCATAAACTCTAAGACAAATCTGGATAACTAATAGCAAGGTAGGACTAATATTTATATTTCAAATGTTTTATCAAGTGAGTTTCAGTCTATTTTCTTTCATCAAATAAGTTGACATATGCTGTAACTGTTACAATCAAGAAGAATTAGTCTGATTTGTAATGGTTCATTGCACATTCTTTCCAGGGCAAATTCAAATACATAGCTTCCAATGTTTATATTCACATTTTCGTTTAACTTATTCAAACATTCCTTCAGATCTTGTCTTTTGTTCAGCCATTTTGATTTATTTGGGATGACTACTGTGATTTACATTTAATAGTATAGAAACTGTTGTAGCATTCTTAGAACATTGCACAGGAATTTGCAAAGTACTTTTCAGGTTTTATGGTCAAACATGTCTAAATGTAGCCATATTCAAACAAGTATTTCATCAACAAAAACAGAGATAAGTACCATCTGTCCAAGATGGGTGGGCACAACCACACTCATACTGTAAACAGTAGCATGGAAATTCAAGCAACCCGACTCATTGTAATTTAGTTTGCAAACTCAGTTTTAACTTTGATTGTTATAAATACAGACAAGGTAGTATCCATATATGTCAGTTATAAATACAGACAAGGTAGTATCCATATATGTCAGTTATAAATACAGACAAGGTAGTATCCATATATGTCAGTTATAAATACAGACAAGGTAGTATCCGTATATGTCAGTTATAAATACAGACATGCCAATATCCGTATATGTCAGTTATAAATACAGACAAGGTAGTATCCATATATGTCAGTTATAAATACAGACAAGCCAATATCCGTATATGTCAGTTATAAATACAGACAAGGTAGTATCCGTATATGTCAGTTATAAATACAGACAAGCCAATATCCATATATGTCAGTTATAAATACAGACAAGGTAGTATTCATATATGTAAGTTATAAATACAGACAAGGTAGTATCCATATATGTCAGTTATAAATACAGACAAGGTAGTATCCATATATGTCAGTTATAAATACAGACAAGGTAGTATTCATATATGTAAGTTATAAATACAGACAAGGTAGTATCCATATATGTCAGTTATAAATACAGACAAGGTAGTATCCATATATGTCAGTTATAAATACAGACAAGGTAGTATCCGTATATGTCAGTTATAAATACAGACAAGGTAATATCCATATATGTCAGTTATAAATACAGACAAGGTAGTATCCATATATGTCAGTTATAAATACAGACAAGGTAGTATCCATATATGTCAGTTATAAATACAGACAAGCCAATATCCATATATGTCAGTTATAAATACAGACAAGGTAGTATCCATATATGTCAGTTATAAATACAGACAAGCCAATATCCCTATATGTCAGTTATAAATACAGACAAGCCAATATCCCTATATGTCAGTTATAAATACAGACAAGGTAGTATTCATATATGTCAGTTATAAATACAGACAAGGTAGTATCCATATATGTCAGTTATAAATACAGACATGCCAGTATCCATATATGTCAGTTATAAATACAGACAAGGTAGTATCCATATATGTCAGTTATAAATACAGACAAGGTAGTATCCATATATGTCAGTTATAAATACAGACAAGGTAGTATCCATATATGTCAGTTATAAATACAGACATGCCAGTATCCGTATATGTCAGTTATAAATACAGACAAGGTAGTATCCATATATGTCAGTTATAAATACAGACAAGGTAGTATCCATATATGTCAGTTATAAATACAGACAAGGTAGTATCCATATATGTCAGTTATAAATACAGACAAGGTAGTATCCATATATGTCAGTTATAAATACAGACAAGGTAGTATCCATATATGTCAGTTATAAATACAGACATGCCAATATCCATATATGTCAGTTATAAATACAGACAAGGTAGTATCCATATATGTCAGTTATAAATACAGACAAGGTAGTATTCACATATGTCAGTTATAAATACAGACAAGGTAGTATCCATATATGTCAGTTATAAATACAGACAAGGTAGTATCCATATATGTCAGTTATAAATACAGACAAGGTAGTATTCACATATGTCAGTTATAAATACAGACAAGGTAGTATCCATATATGTCAGTTATAAATACAGACAAGGTAGTATCCGTATATGTCAGTTATAAATACAGACAAGGTAGTATCCGTATATGTCAGTTATAAATACAGACAAGGTAGTATTCATATATGTAAGTTATAAATACAGACAAGGTAGTATCCATATATGTCAGTTATAAATACAGACAAGGTAGTATCCATATATGTCAGTTATAAATACAGACAAGGTAGTATCCGTATATGTCAGTTATAAATACAGACAAGGTAATATCCGTATATGTCAGTTATAAATACAGACAAGGTAGTATCCATATATGTCAGTTATAAATACAGACAAGGTAGTATCCATATATGTCAGTTATAAATACAGACAAGCCAATATCCATATATGTAAGTTATAAATACAGACAAGGTAGTATCCATATATGTCAGTTATAAATACAGACAAGGTAGTATCCATATATGTCAGTTATAAATACAGACATGCCAATATCCGTATATGTCAGTTATAAATACAGACAAGCCAATATCCATATATGTCAGTTATAAATACAGACAAGGTAGTATCCATATATGTCAGTTATAAATACAGACATGCCAGTATCCATATATGTCAGTTATAAATACAGACAAGGTAGTATCCATATATGTCAGTTATAAATACAGACAAGGTAGTATCCATATATGTCAGTTATAAATACAGACAAGCCAGTATCCATATATGTCAGTTATAAATACAGACAATCCTGTATCCATATATGTCAGTTATAAATACAGAAAAGGTAGTATCCATATATGTCAGTTATAAATACAGACAAGGTAGTATCCATATATGTCAGTTATAAATACAGAAAAGCCAGTATCCATATATGTCAGTTATAAATACAGACAAGGTAGTATTCATATATGTCAGTTATAAATACAGACAAGCCAATATCCGTATATGTCAGTTATAAATACAGACAAGCCAATATCCCTATATGTCAGTTATAAATACAGACAAGGTAGTATTCATATATGTCAGTTATAAATACAGACAAGCCAATATCCATATATGTCAGTTATAAATACAGACAAGGTAGTATCCGTATATGTAAGTTATAAATACAGACAAGGTAGTATTCATATATGTCAGTTATAAATACAGACAAGCCAATATCCATATATGTCAGTTATAAATACAGACAAGGTAGTATCCGTATATGTCAGTTATAAATACAGACAAGGTAGTATTCATATATGTCAGTTATAAATACAGACAAGCCAATATCCATATATGTCAGTTATAAATACAGACAAGGTAGTATCCGTATATGTAAGTTATAAATACAGACAAGCCAATATCCGTATATGTCAGTTATAAATACAGACATGCCAATATCCGTATATGTCAGTTATAAATACAGACAAGGTAGTATCCATATATGTCAGTTATAAATACAGAAAAGGTAGTATCCATATATGTCAGTTATAAATACAGAAAAGCCAGTATCCATATATGTCAGTTATAAATACAGACAAGGTAGTATCCGTATATGTAAGTTATAAATACAGACATGCCAGTATCCATATATGTAAGTTATAAATACAGACAAGGTAGTATTCATATATGTCAGTTATAAATACAGACAAGCCAATATCCATATATGTCAGTTATAAATACAGACAAGGTAGTATCCGTATATGTAAGTTATAAATACAGACAAGCCAATATCCGTATATGTCAGTTATAAATACAGACATGCCAATATCCGTATATGTCAGTTATAAATACAGACAAGGTAGTATTCATATATGTCAGTTATAAATACAGACAAGGTAGTATTCATATATGTCAGTTATAAATACAGACAAGCCAATATCCATATATGTAAGTTATAAATACAGACAAGGTAGTATCCATATATGTCAGTTATAAATACAGACAAGGTAGTATCCATATATGTCAGTTATAAATACAGACAAGGTAGTATCCATATATGTCAGTTATAAATACAGACAAGGTAGTATCCATATATGTCAGTTATAAATACAGACAAGGTAGTATTCATATATGTCAGTTATAAATACAGACAAGGTAGTATTCATATATGTCAGTTATAAATACAGACAAGGTAGTATCCGTATATGTCAGTTATAAATACAGACAAGGTAGTATCCATATATGTCAGTTATAAATACAGACAAGCCAATATCCATATATGTCAGTTATAAATACAGACAAGGTAGTATCCGTATATGTCAGTTATAAATACAGACAAGGTAGTATCCATATATGTCAGTTATAAATACAGACAAGGTAGTATCCATATATGTCAGTTATAAATACAGACAAGGTAGTATCCGTATATGTCAGTTATAAATACAGACAAGCCAATATCCGTATATGTCAGTTATAAATACAGACAAGGTAGTATCCATATATGTCAGTTATAAATACAGACATGCCAATATCCATATATGTCAGTTATAAATACAGACAAGGTAGTATCCATATATGTCAGTTATAAATACAGACAAGGTAGTATCCGTATATGTCAGTTATAAATACAGACAAGGTAGTATCCCTATATGTCAGTTATAAATACAGACAAGGTAGTATCCATATATGTCAGTTATAAATACAGACAAGGTAGTATCCATATATGTCAGTTATAAATACAGACAAGGTAGTATCCATATATGTCAGTTATAAATACAGACAAGGTAGTATCCATATATGTCAATTATAAATACAGACAAGGTAGTATCCATATATGTCAGTTATAAATACAGACAATCCTGTATCCATATATGTCAGTTATAAATACAGACAAGGTAGTATCCATATATGTCAGTTATAAATACAGACAAGGTAGTATCCATATATGTCAGTTATAAATACAGAAAAGCCAGTATCCATATATGTCAGTTATAAATACAGACAAGGTAGTATTCATATATGTCAGTTATAAATACAGACAAGCCAGTATCCATATATGTCAGTTATAAATACAGACAAGGTAGTATCCATATATGTCAGTTATAAATACAGACAAGCCAGTATCCATATATGTCAGTTATAAATACAGACAAGGTAGTATTCATATATGTCAGTTATAAATACAGACATGCCAGTATCCATATATGTCAGTTATAAATACAGACAAGGTAGTATCCATATATGTCAGTTATAAATACAGACAAGCCAATATCCGTATATGTTAGTTATAAATACAGACAAGCCAGTATCCATATATGTCAGTTATAAATACAGACAAGGTAGTATCCATATATGTCAGTTATAAATACAGACAAGCCAATATCCGTATATGTGAATTATAATTAGTCATAGCTGTATCCAGTGTGAACAAAGATAACTGTATTCAGTACTGGTCCCATGCTTATCTTGTCAGTACATCACATGCAGTATTCATTAAACTCTAACTGCCTCATTTTGTATGGTGTTCAAATATTTTCAAAATGTTTACTCTACGCCAATTCACAGATTGATGTTAGCAGATCCAAAGTCATTGGTTATGTTTGTTTCAAATTAAGTTTGTGATATTATAGTTATATAGCTCATATAAAGGAAATTTAAAATAAACATTGACAGCAAGTTTATCCTAAAAAAGTGTTTTTGCTCTTCAGTGTTATTATATTGATAGCCCAAAGATTTAGCAATCTGACTTGCCATGTTAACTCAGACAACATTTCTAGCCTGTTGACTGAGATGTTGAGATACTTCATTAGCTGGTCATACCTCAACAAAGCCTGAGAGCCAAGTTGAAAGTTGTGTTTCATGTACATTATGTATGCATTGTCTCTGGGTTCAAGTTATGCTACATCATACATGTGTGAAATGGGAAATGTGCATACATGTCCAAAAACACTGGAAAATTTAATGAATCGAGGTTCAAACAGACTTTATACAAAAGAATTTACACAATCATTAGCAATTCAGATTTTATTATTCAGACAGGAAAACTACACAGTGTGTTTTCCATAACCGGAAATGAAAATGATGGGTGACTCAAATTATGAAGTGTTTTCATTGCCAATTTCTGTGATATGAACAGTTGATGAACTCTACATGGTAGACTTTATGAAAGGATTCAGTTACATGTAATGATGTATGGTCGTAATTCATGAAGCCTAGAGACTTGCATTACTATCTCAAGAAATTATGTACGAGATAACGTAACAGTATGAAAAGTCTGTGGGTTATAATTTAGAAGTCCTTGTGAATCGATCTGGTATTCATAGAGTGGAGATGAATATAGGTTTTATAAAGACCAATAGGGAATGATTCCCAATTAACAGTTAGGACCAGGTCAATGTCGTTAAATATCTTGAGAAAGTTACCATCAGCAGTCCATGTTAAAGATGCAATATGAGGTGAAATAAACAGTTTTAACCATTTTCTGAGTTTTAAGTCTAAAAAAACATGTAATGTATAAATGATATAATAAAATTGCCTCTTGGAAACCATACTAAAAATGCTGTATTGCTGTTCATGATGAAATAGATATTAGAAGTGAAAATATATTAATTTCAACTACTTTTGAGTTAAAGACTGAAAAGCTGAAAAGAAATGTATCTCTGAATATGAGTGATAACTTATGAAAATATGTAATTAACATAACATTGTGAATCATCATTGTGATGTCATTAACTGTATGACATCATTGGTGAAAGTGGGAGACATGTGGAAGTGCTCCAGCTGTTCGTATACCATACAGGGAGCTAGCCACTGAGTAATTTGAAATTTGACCCTACAGTGTGAATAAAATGCCTTTGATTTGTATTGGAGAATTTAGGTACGACATCAGTTATGAGTATTCACTACTAGGCTATCATTGTACAAATGTACATAGAGAGAGTTTGAAGGGCTGGATTTAGGTACGACATCAGTTATGAGAATTCATTACTAGGCTATCATTGTACAAATGTACATAGAGAGAGTTTAAAGGGCTGGATTTAGGTACAACATCAGTTATGAGAATTCATTACTAGGCTATCATTGTACAAATGTACATAGAGAGAGTTTGAAGGGCTGGATTTAGGTACGACATCAGTTATGAGTATTCACTACTAGGCTATCATTGTACAAATGTACATAGAGAGAGTTTGAAGGGCTGGATTTTGGTACGACATCAGTTATGAGTATTCACTACTAGGCTATCATTGTACAAATGTACATAGAGAGAGTTTGAAGGGCTGGATTTTGGTACGACATCAGTTATGAGTATTCACTACTAGGCTATCATTGTACAAATGTACCTAGAGAGACTTTGAAGGGCTGGATTTTGGTACGACATCAGTTATGAGTATTCACTACTAGGCTATCATTGTACAAATGTACATAGAGAGACTTTGAAGGGCTGGATTTTGGTACGACATCAGTTATGAGTATTCACTACTAGGCTATCATTGTACAAATGTACATAGAGAGAGTTTAAAGGGCTGGATTTTGGTACGACATCAGTTATGAGTATTCACTACTAGGCTATCATTGTGTACCTAGAGAGAGTTTGAAGGGCTGGATTTTGGTATGACATCAGTTATGAGAATTCACTACTACAGTTACATGTAGGTTATCAATGTAGATAGAGACAGGTTGAAGGGCTGCTGGATTTAAATTCTACAACTTTTGAAACATTTATATTTGAAGTGATTCTGAACAACATGCTTAAATACAGTTATGACAATAATGAGTTCACACATGATGATCATGTTTCAGGGGTAAACTGAGTGTAAGATAAAACAGTTACTGTTCTCATTTTATGAACTCACTGGTTTCCTTTCCAGTTGCAGTTCCAGATCCAAGGAAAACGGAAACCCAAGGATGAGGGATGGCCACTGTGTTTTGAAGACCGAGTCATTGTACACTTACTGGAACTCAGTGATGACTGTCTAAAGACTGGAGATTTTTACCTTCAGTTGAAATCACCCGTGCCTGGAACTATATTGTTAGCACTTACATATGTGTACCATGGACGAATACACAGCATTTTGATTCCGCAGGAAACTTACGAGATCTTATTTACAATGGAATGGCTTCATAGTCTGAATCCAGATGAAAATCGTATGGTACTCGAACACTGTGTTGTTAGTACTGAAGCAGGATTAGAACGTATGTCCTGGCAAGAAATCATAGGTCCTGTGCTATTAGAAAAGAAAAGCCGGAAAAAATCAGGGAATAAGGAACAGAAGAAGGCCTCTAGTTGTCAGAAGAGTGCCTCAGAACCTCAGCTTCAACAGCCAAATGAACTGCCGGTGACAAAATCATCTACAGGTTTGTAATTTCTGTGTTTATAACTGTAATGCCTCTGTCATTCGTAAAATTTTATGACTGTTTCAAATTGAAATTAATCAGAAAATAGTCTTTTCAGACAGACTTTTGATTGATATAGTTCCCAAAGGGTGCCTGGAGGAGACTTATGCATTGGGTTCTTACGGCCATCCATTCGGCCATTTGTGTATGCATGCGTGTGTGTGTGTGTGTGTGTGTGCATGCATTCACCCTCACATCTCTGACATGCACCAACTGATTTCAACCAAACCTGGCATAAGGGTAACATTGTATGTGAGACATTTTATTTTACAACCAAATCAAATATGGCCGAATGGTGGCCATATTTGTTGTCAACCAAACCTGGCATAGGGGTAACATACTATATTGTATGTGAGACATATGCACGCCACTTTGTTTTATGACCAAATCAAACATGGCTGAATGGTGGCCATATTTGTTGTTAAATTTCACAATATACATCATAACTGTGGAGGTATAATACGTAGTGACACCATTCAATTGCCTACATCCATATCATTAAATATTAGCTTTTTTTTAAGACCTTGACCTTGGAAGTCTTTTCCAAGGTCAAAATTGGGTTATCTTCATAGCTTTTTAGTCCCTGCCGGATGAAGTCCGGGACGGGGACTTATGGATTGGGTTCCGTCCGTCCGTCTGTCTGTCCCTCCGTCCAGAGCCGTTTTTTGGAGATTTCTGGACCAATTTTTTTCAAACTTGGTACAGGGGCAACATACAATGGCATACATATGCACGTCAATTTGTTTCATGACACGATCCAACATGGCCGCCTAGCAGCCATTTTCTTTGCGAATTTTCCCAGTCTAAAGCCATAACTCAGACATGCTTGAACAGATCTCATTCAAAGTTGGTATTAGGACAGTGTCTATGACATACATGTGCATATTCATTGTTGTCATGATACGATCCAATATGGCCGCCTAGCAGCCATTTTGTTTGCGAATTTTCCATGTCTAAAGCCATAACTCAGACATGCTTGAACAGATCTATGACATACATGTGCATATCCATTTTCATCGTGATACGATCCAATATGGCTGCCTGGCAGCCATTTTGTTTGCGAATTTTCCATGTCCAAAGCCATAACTCAGACATGCTTAAACAAATCTCATTCAAAGTTGGTATTAGGACAGTGTTCTGTAACATACATGTGCATATTCATTGTTGTCGTGATACGATCCAATATGGCTGCCTAGCAGCCATTTTGTTTGCGAATTTCCGACATGGCTGCCTGGTAGTGATTTTGCTGGCGCAGTTTTCATGGCCAAAGCCATAACTCAGACATGCTTGAACAGGTTCCCCCCCCCCCCCCCCCCCCCCGACCCATCCTTTATTGTTGAATGGTTTATTCCATCACACGATCATGAAGAGTAGGCATGTCCCATGTCCAACAAGGAGACACAACATGAGTAGGCATTTTCCATGTCCAATAAGCAGACACAACATATCTAAGTCTGTTTGATTTAGGTTCACAAGTGTTGTTGTGTGATCAGAGTAGTGATATCAAGAAAATGGCAACATAAACTGCCAGTTCCTTAAAACCCAAGCATAGCGGGGACTATGTCATTCTCAATGACTTGTTGAATAAAACATTTCTAGTGATGATGATTTGGTTTTTACCTTAGTATGCGAGGCATATCTACTTCACTAAATTTCATGACCTGACCTGAATAGCAAAATGGCATGATAAACCAGCATATTTTGCCTGGTATTGCCAAAAGTTTGATACATATGGACAACACTTGAGAGCAGTGTGTGAATTTAAGGGAAAATGACTACTGGTCATAAGGGCTAACATGTAGCAAATGCTGCTGGTCCTTAAGGAAAACTGCTGGTCCATATTCAACGCAGTTCACATTCACAACCTGTATCTACATCGCGACCCCCCCCCCCCCCCCCCCCCATTACAGATTAAATGACTTTGAACTTTAATATGATACAACATATCTTTTAATAAAGTAAAAGAGAGTACAACAAACTGTTTACTATCCACTTTTATTTCATCAATCTGTTCTTACAATTGAAACTTTCCACTTACAGAGTCAACAAATAACTTGGAAGCAAATTTTGGATTCGCAACCAAGTAATTTTTGACTCTGTGAGTAGAGATTTTCATTTATAACTATGAACCCAGAGACTATGAATATTCATTCTCGCATAATCTGTTCCTATAGACTATAGTGGTCTGAGACTGAATGTATTCTTTCCATAGAAATACAGATCCATAGATTGTAGATAATGTGGGTGAATGATTAATTAAATCTACATTATCTGCAATCTCTAAGGGATCACAGTCCTCTCCTTCCTCACTGTACGATTCACAAAATTCTGAATCACATAATCCAAAGTCAGATTCATCGTCTGAGTCAACAGCTGATGTAGTGTTCCCACTCTTAGCAAACGTAGACCCACAAATTCATTATAGCAGAAAGTTTTGTTGGATAACTATCCCTCTTGAAAACTATGTATTCGCTTTATTTCAATTTCCATCCACACAGTGAACAGAGCAGTTTCGTCTTCTTTCAGTGTTTACAAAAATGTACTGTTACAAAAAAACCCCAAACCTATCGCACTGAAGATATTTTAGGAAGCGTACCTGCCTTCTTTAAAATGCCATTTTCAGAGTAGTTTACATGTATATGTTTTTTGTCGTTTTGCTTAGATCATAGCCACACACATGGGGAACTGCGGTAAATTGATTGGGAAACCTGCTAACATTTACTCGCTTTAATACCAGCCTTTAAAAAACAGTGTCTGTGTTGTCTTCTTCTTTGGAAGCTCATTGCCACCTTCTAAATATCGCCACATACTTATAAATACAACGTGGAACTGTCTCAAACACGTTAAAAGTTTCATACACTTCGAACTGTAAACTTTACAAAAGTGATTATTATATGGCGGAAAAAAGATGCATACGCTGAATGCGAAAATGAGTCTGCTTGTCTAAGACATTCTGATTTGTCAAGACACAAATAATTAGATAAATTCAACCAATCATGTGTTTGCTAACATAATTTTATAAAGTAAATGCTGTATACTACGTCATATGCAGACATGATATCAACATTGACAACAACACATGTAGCGAGCTTGCTCTGTCGCTTGACTTGAACGAGATGTCAAGAGTAAAATAGGTAACACAAGATCAGATTCATGTAGGTGAAATTGGATATATCTTTGAGTAAATGTTATTATTTACTCCAAATTTGAATTGGTCATAAGGACCGATAAGTTGTTGTAATTCTAAAAAACTGTCGGTCCGAATGGATCTGTTGGTCTCGGAGCGAAGGACCAGCGTTAATTTTGCACGCTGCTTGAGAGTCTGCCCTCACAGTAACAATTATGAGCTTTCTAATGAGACTGTGACCTTTGACCTAGACAAACATTTTCAAGGTGAAATGACTGGAATTTTTCTTTCTATCTTAACTCAAGAAGTTGAATAAACAAAGACTGTATTTAAATGTCTATACCCCAAAGGTCATCTTTCTTTTCACATCTTGACCTTTGCCTTTGATCTCCATATTCAAGGTCAACTAGCAAATTGGTCAATAAATTGTGAAGTTTTGTATTTCGAGACACCATTTAAATTTGCGCGATAACTTTGCCATAAAACATATAAGTTGGGGCAGTATGTCTTCGATTGAAGACTTGTTCTTAATGATTTTGCATTAACCAGTTGCCAGTAGCACAGTAATCCCATTGACTTTTCTGATTGGAAATGGTTATTGTACAAGGAGTGGATCAGTGGGAATAGTTACTGTAATCCATACCATATGCACAGTACCAGTTTTCCTGAAACTTGGAAAGAGGTGCACCACAACATATTTGAGGTCATTGGCCTTAATAATAAACATCTGCTTTACATTCATGAGCTGATCTGTGGTTTACCTCCCTAGAGAGTCTATGCATGTGAACTGGAAACCACACCTTTTCTTGTATTTTGTAGTTTCCTCCCTCACCCCAGAGACTATTACAATGGGCTCCGTCCGTCCATCTGTGTGTCCATCCCTGCTCCTATAATGACAGACATGCAATATCTGATTTCATTGAAATCTGGCACAAAGGTGACTTGCCATATGGTACATAGTCACGTCACTTTGTTTCACAATATGCAAATTTGACCAAATGGTGACCATATTTGTAGTTAAAAATAAATATTTATGGAATATCTCAAAAAAGGGTAATACCTAGAGTGTTCATTCAAGTGTCTACCCACATATTATCAGGTACAAGCTGTCTTCAAGACATTGACTTTTGACCTTGACCTTTTGGGTCAATTATCAAAATCAAGCCATTTTATGCGTATCACTAATTCTTTGTAGTATTTATGTCTTGCCAAGTTGATTAAAATCATATTCACAGGTAATATAGAAGAAAAGAAATATACACAAGGTTTACTTTTAGAGCTCATATTAGTTTTACTGAATGGCTGCCATATTTGGAGTAACAAATCAATGTATTAGTGCATAACTCAATTATTTTTTTTATATAGAGAGTCCATTCAATTGTATTACCCATATAATCACATGCCAGCTTTCTTTTCAGACAGTGACTTCTGACCTTGACCTTGCCTGTCAGGGTCAATTATCAAAGTCAAGCTTTTTCTTGCATATTGCATGCAGTCTGTAGCATTTATGTGTAGCCTATTTCTTTTAAAATCACGTCTAACAGGGCTACCACATAAAAAATGTAGCACCAGCCAAATGATCACATATATTGCAAAGATAACAGGGATTACACATATGTCTAGTTGATCGAATACTGTCAACTGAGTTCTGTGCATGCCTGATTACAATTAGCATAAAACTGGCATCGTGACCTACATTTGTCACCTGACCAAACATAATTAAACCTGTGACTTTGTAAGGTGGATTACCATTACTGTTCCTATGAGGTTTTAACGAATAAACAATGTTCAATATTGTCAATAAACTGTCTAACTTATGTCAGAGTTGTGTATTTTTGAATATCAGTGACGAAAGTTTGATGTTGCCCTGAAAATTGTTAAAATTTGACTGCAATCACCACACTCACTGCTGAGAGCTCATCTGATTATAACAGCTGTTGTTGACAGGCCCTAGGTAAATTTTGAATTGTGATTTTTTTTATGTTCCTCAGTTTTTATGGCATTTTTAATTAAATGGAGGGTTAGAACAAGTTCTCCTCTTTTTGATGATACATCATTTTCCTGAGAGTAATTTCTTTTTCGTGAGTTTCAAAAATAAGGTCCGTACCACAGACGTTGTTTACTGCTAGTCATGACTAACTGACCATCATTACACTATCTGCGAGTCATTACTAACTGACTTTCATTACACTATCTGCTAGTCATGACTAACTGACCGTCATTACACTATCTGCTAGTCATGACTAACTGACTTTCATTACACTATCTGCGAGTCATGACTAACTGACCATCATTACACTAACTGCTAGTCATGACTAACTGACTGTCATTACACTAACTACTAGTCATGACTAACTGACTTTCATTACACTAACTGCTAGTCATGACTAACTGACCATCATTACACTAACTGCTAGTCATGACTAACTGACTGTCATTACATTATCTGCTAGTCATGACTAACTGACTGTCATTACATTATCTGCGAGTCATGACTAACTGACTGTCATTACATTATCTGTGAGTCATGACTAACTGACTGGTCATTACACTATCTGCGAGTCATGACTAACTGACCATCATTACACTAACTGCTAGTCATGACTAACTGACTGTCATTACCAAGGGTCGAAATAATGAAAAAATTTCGCTTGTCCACTGGGCAAGTAGAAAACAAAAAGTGCTTGCCCAAATCAAAAAGTGCTTGCCCATTCCAAATAGTGGGGTATTTTTGTGTGGCTTACAAATGCACTGTTGTGATTGATTGGGCTTTCTTTTGTTTATTATCAAAAAATGTCACTTTGAAAGTTTCTGTGGGTACTGAAAATTTCTCTCCACAATAAACAGGTGTCCTAAATAATATTAATTTTCATGGCCTAATTAATATTCATACTATAGCATAGCATACAATTTTTTGTTCACTTGTAAAAAGTAGTTGTTAAAATAATTTTTTCAGCACTTTCATAAGCTATCAATATAAAAATTAACATTTATTTCAACGCTGATGTAAAATCTTTCTAAATCTAAGTATTTCCTTTTCCACCATGTCAATATATTTTGTTTCCTTCCTCATCCTCACCAACTATTTTTCTCCCAGTATGATTAGTCCCCGCGGACAAAGTCCGGAACGGGGACTTATGGATTGGGTTCCGTCTGTCCGTCCGTCCGTGCGTCCGTCCATCCGTCCGTCCGTCTGTCCGTCCGTCCGCAGCTGTTTCTTGGAGATGCCTGGACCGATTTTTTTCAAACTTGGTACAGGGGCAACATACTATGGCATACATATGCACGTCAATTTGTTTTATGATACGATCCAATATGGCCGCCTAGCAACCATTTTGTTTGCGAATTTTCCCTGTCTAAAGCCATAACTCAGACATGCTTTAACAGATCTCATTCAAAGTTAGTATTAGGACAGTGTTCTATGACATGCATGTGCATATCCATTTTCATTGTGATACGATCCAATATGGCTGCCTGGTAGCCATTTTGTTTGTGAATTTTCATGTCCAAAGCCATAACTCAGACATGCTTGAACAGATCTCATTCAAAGTTGGTATTAGGACAGTGTTCTATGACATACATGTGTATATCCATTTTCGTCGTGATACGATCCAATATGGCTGCCTGGCAGCCATTTTGTTTGTGAATTTTCCATGTCCAAAGCCATAACTCAGACATGCTTAAACAAATCTCATTCAAAGTTGGTATTAGGACAGTGTTCTATGACATACATGTGCATATCCATTTTCGTTGTGATTCGATCCAATATGGCTGCCTGGCAGCCATTTTGTTTGCGAATTCTCATGTCCAAAGCCATAACTCAGACATGTTTGAACAGATCTCATTTAAAGTTGGCATTAGGCCAGTGTTCTATGACATACATGTGCATATCCATTTTCGTCGTGATACGATCCAATATGGCTGCCTGGCAGCCATTTGTTTGTGAATTTTCCATGTCCAAAGCCATAACTCAGACTCCATTTTCATCATGATATGATCCCCCATACCCAACCAATCCTTTATTGTTGGAGGCATATTCCATGTCCAACAAGCAGACACAACATATCTAAGTCTGTTTGTTTTAGGTTCACAAATGTTGTTGCATGATCAGAGTAGTGATAATTCCTTAAAACCCAACTATAGCGGGGACTATGTCATTATCAATGACTTGTTTGTTTATATTTTCCTAGTAGTGTTTTCAAATAAAGTGACTGTTGTAACATTTGCAGTTGATTCAAACACCCAAAACCTGAAAAATAATGCTGTAATTTACTGTTGATGAACAATATTCAATGAGTTCACTGATCATTCCAGGTATGTTTTCTTGATAGAGTAAACAAAGTATGTCAAGGACAGCAGGTCCAGATTGTTTTTAAAAGTGGTCAGTCAAGAAAGACATCTTCTCAATATTGCTACAATGTTATAATTTTCCAGACTTGTTGGCACCTTGGTTATACAATGTATCCAAAATCCTATCAGACATGTGCAGTGTCTGATAAGTACAGCATGAACACAGGCAAAAAAACATCCCTGATTGATAATCATAAGAAATTCTCCTTGCCCCTTGGGACAAGTACTTTTCAAAACAACTTGCCCAAGCTGTGAAATCACTTGCCCAGGGCAAGTAAAAGGCCATTATTTCGACCCCTGATTACACTTGCTGCTAGTCAATACTGACTGACCATCATTACACTAACTGCTAGTCATGACTAACTGACCGTCATTACACTAACTGCTAGTCATGACTAACTGACCATCATTACACTAACTACTAGTCAATACTGACTGACCATCATTACACTAACTGCTAGTCATGACTAACTGACCGTCATTACACTATCTGCTAGTCAATACTGACTGACCGTCATTACACTAGCGTTGAAAATTGCTCCAGGCTTTCCATTTCTTGAGATTTTGTATCATACCTTATTTCTTCTTGTAAATATGTTTTTCTTCTCATCAACATTTTCTTTCAAAATTATGTTGTATTTGTTGACTGAGGGCCCAAAGTTCTGTTGCTGACCTTGAGCAGGTTGTGTTTGTCCTGTGTTGATACATTTCTTTTTAGTCCCCGCGGACGAAGTCCGGAACGGGGACTTATGGATTGGGTTCCGTCTGTCCGTCCGTCCGTGCGTGCGTCCGTGCATCCGTCCGTCCGTGCGTCCGTCCGTCCGCAGCTGTTTCTTGGAGATGCCTGGACCGATTTTTTTCAAACTTGGTACAGGGGCAACATACTATGGCATACATATGCACGTCAATTTGTTTTATGATACGATCCAATATGGCCGCCTAGCAACCATTTTGTTTGCGAATTTTCCCTGTCTAGAGCCATAACTCAGACATGCTTTAACAGATCTCATTCAAAGTTGGTATTAGGACAGTGTTCTATGACATACATGTGCATATTCATTGTTGTCATGATACGATCCAATATGGCTGCCTAGCAGCCATTTTGTTTGTGAATTTTCATGTCCAAAGCCATAACTCAGACATGCTTGAACAGATCTCATTTAAAGTTGATATTAGGACAGTGTTCTATGACATACATGTGCATATCCATTTTCGTCGTGGTACGATCCAATATGGCTGCCTGGCAGCCATTTTGTTTGTGAATTTTCCATGTCCAAAGCCATAACTCAGACTCCATTTTCATCTTGATATGATCCCCCATACCCAACCAATCCTTTATTGTTGGAGGCATATTCCATGTCCAACAAGCACACACAACATATCTAAGTCTGTTTGTTTTAGGTTCACAAATGTTGTTGCGTGATCAGAGTAGTGATAATTCCTTAAAACCCAATTATAGCGGGGACTATGTCATTCTCAATGACTTGTTACATCTGGTATTGATGTAACTAAGGATGAGTTGTTCATCCACAAATTTTCTCTTTTTTATCACTGTTTATTTAATAAAACTGTGTTTTCTTTTGATAGTTTCCATGAGTTATGAGTTTGAGTTATGAGTTTCCCCAAGGACTAGGGAATGCCCAGTATGTTGTCAGTTAAAACAACAAAGTAAATCGGAATGGGGAGGGGGGGGGGGGGTGAGGGAGCAGTACTGAAAAAAGAGAGGAGACAGCTGAGGTGTTGACTGTGCTTGTAGAGGAAGGTAAGCTATACCTTCAGTAACAGACAATAACATCACCAAGTTTTGTTTGGCCCAATCAATTTCAGTCAATATCACCAAGTGATGTAACATGTTACATGTAGTTTTTTAACCATCCTGTAGAAACCCCACATGAGCATATTTGGATATTTTTTGTGGTGGCTGTTTAGTAATACATTTATCTCTCAGAATACTTTATCTATCCACTGTCCTTGTTGGGTATTGCATTCAGCGATATCCAATGTTAGTAATTGAAATTGGTCACTCCCTGAAATTTCACCACATCCAGCTATTTAAATACTGTTAAATATGTAGGGATTATCAACGTACTGTTAAATATGTAGGGATTATCAACGTACTGTTAAATATGTAGGGATTATCAATGTAACTGTTAAATATGTAGGGATTATCAACGTACTGTTAAATATGTAGGGATTATCAATGTAACTGTTAAATATGTAGGGATTATCAATGTACTGTTAAATATGTAGGGATTATCATTGTACTGTTAAATATGTTGGGATTATCAACGTACTGTTAAATATGTAGGGATTATCAATGTAACTGTTAAATATGTAGGGATTATCAATGTACTGTTAAATATGTAGGGATTATCAATGTAACTGTTAAATATGTAGGAATAATCAATGTAACTGTTAAATATGTAGGGATTATCAATGTAACTGTTAAATATGTAGGGATTATCAACGTACTGTTAAATATGTAGGGATTATCAACGTACTGTTAAATATGTAGGGATTATCAATGTAACTGTTAAATATGTAGGGATTATCAATGTACTGTTAAATATGTAGGGATTATCAATGTAACTGTTAAATATGTAGGGATTATCAATGTACTGTTAAATATGTAGGGATTATCAATGTACTGTTAAATATGTAGGGATTATCAATGTACTGTTAAATATGTAGGGATTATCAATGTACTGTTAAATATGTAGGGATTATCAATGTAACTGTTAAATATGTAGGGATAATCAATGTAACTGTTAAATATGTAGGGATTATCAATGTAACTTAAATATGTAGGGATTATCAATGTAACTGTTAAATATGTAGGGATTATCATTGTACTGTTAAATATGTAGGGATTATCAATGTAACTGTTAAATATGTAGGGATTATCAATGTACTGTTAAATATGTAGGGATTATCAATGTAACTGTTAAATATGTAGGGATTATCAATGTACTGTTAAATATGTAGGGATTATCATTGTACTGTTAAATATGTAGGGATTATCAACGTACTGTTAAATATGTAGGGATTATCAATGTACTGTTAAATATGTAGGGATTATCAATGTACTGTTAAATATGTAGGGATTATCAATGTAACTGTTAAATATGTAGGGATTATCAATGTACTGTTAAATATGTAGGGATAATCAATGTAACTGTTAAATATGTAGGGATTATCAATGTAACTGTTAAATATGTAGGGATTATCAATGTACTGTTAAATATGTAGGGATTATCAATGTACTGTTAAATATGTAGGGATTATCAATGTACTGTTAAATATGTAGGGATTATCAATGTAACTGTTAAATATGTAGGGATTATCAATGTACTGTTAAATATGTAGGGATTATCAATGTAACTGTTAAATATGTAGGGATTATCAATGTACTGTTAAATATGTAGGGATTATCAATGTAACTGTTAAATATGTAGGGATTATCAACGTACTGTTAAATATGTAGGGATTATCAATGTAACTGTTAAATATGTAGGGATTATCAACGTACTGTTAAATATGTAGGGATTATCAATGTACTGTTAAATATGTAGGGATTATCAATGTAACTTAAATATGTAGGGATTATCAATGTACTGTTAAATATGTAGGGATTATCAATGTAACTTAAATATGTAGGGATTATCAATGTACTGTTAAATATGTAGGGATTATCAATGTACTGTTAAATATGTAGGGATTATCAATGTACTGTTAAATATGTAGGGATTATCAATGTACTGTTAAATATGTAGGGATTATCAATGTAACTGTTAAATATGTAGGGATTATCAATGTAACTGTTAAATATGTAGGGATTATCAACGTACTGTTAAATATGTAGGGATTATCAATGTACTGTTAAATATGTAGGGCTTATCAATGTACTGTTAAATATGTAGGGATTATCAATGTAACTGTTAAATATGTAGGGATTATCAATGTAACTGTTAAATATGTAGGGATTATCAACGTACTGTTAAATATGTAGGGATTATCAATGTACTGTTAAATATGTAGGGATTATCAATGTACTGTTAAATATGTAGGGATTATCATTGTACTGTTAAATATGTAGGGATTATCAATGTACTGTTAAATATGTAGGGATTATCAATGTAACTGTTAAATATGTAGGGATAATCAATGTACTGTTAAATATGTAGGGATTATCAATGTAACTGTTAAATATGTAGGGATTATCAATGTAACTGTTAAATATGTAGGGATAATCAATGTAACTGTTAAATATGTAGGGATTATCAATGTAACTGTTAAATATGTAGGGATTATCAATGTACTGTTAAATATGTAGGGATTATCAATGTAACTGTTAAATATGTAGGGATTATCAATGTAACTGTTAAATATGTAGGGATTATCATTGTACTGTTAAATATGTAGGGATTGTCATTGCAAGGCTCCAAATTAGCAATAGTCTCGTGTCAGTTTTTACAAAATGACTACCTAACAATACTGTTAAATATGTAGGGATTATCATTGCAGGGCTCCAAATTAGCCATAGTCTCGTGTCAGTTTTTACAAAGTGACTACCAAGTTCAAAAATTGGTTGTCACCCTTGACTACCACGAAATTCCTGGGATGCCAACCCACCGTATGCATGGAAGGCTTGCTGACAAGTTGGCGATGTAGCGTGAGCACTGGACTCTAAAGCTACATGTGTTTAGATACGGCATGTTTGATATTGCTTACTTTGTAGTCAATAACAGTGGCTTGGTAAAATAAACAAAATACATTTAGCTTATATGTGATGTTACAAACGCCGTAGCATCTACTCAAATGCAACACCCTATTGATTTCATGATGTTTCATTATCATTTGTATGTCTCACAGTTACAATCAAAATGATACAAAACTTAGGAAAATATACAGAATAAAATCATTCTCGCACCACTTATCGTGAGTGTAATAGTCATTTGTATTGTATGATACCTCAATTTACTGGAAGGATGAGTATTTAAAATTATTTCCGTCATTTATCGAAGCCCTTAGTGGAGGAGATGACCCAAGGGGGCATGACGGCTGAAAATGATGTCAGTGCCACTTCAGGCAGGGAAATCTTAGACATACAACTGTAATCAGAACAATGACTTCCTTATGTTTACAAATAGTAACAGATAAGATTTGGCAGGATGTGCTCATGGTCCATGACATTTCTCTCTGGGGTTGGGTCATAGCATATTATTTTTTAATTTAGGGGAAAATGAAATGGATGGTGACAGTGACAACAATGTGAAATCAGTTTGACAAGCAACCCACACACCTGAAATGAATGAGCCATAAGTCATTGACAAGCAACCCACACACCTGAAATGAATGAGCCATAAGTCATTTATATGTGTAACATGGAAAGTAATTTCGCTGTGTGACTAGCGATTTAATTAGTTAGCGTTTTGAAGTTTATTTCTGTGGAATGTACACAATGTAGGGGAGTATGTGATATTGTCAAATTACCATTAATATAGTGGTCAGTCTTGTGAGGTAAATGTACCCTCTGACCGTAGAACACAATCCACCATTCTTCCAAGACCATCAGACATACCACTAACTCCAGATTTGGAGCACTGATCTCTTTAAAACTAAAATGAAACACTCACACGATGGTAAAACTGCTGTGTACAAGACAGACAAGACATGTCAGTTAGAAATTTTATTATCAGAAAGTATTAGAGTGCAACAAAAAACAAGTCAACGGCAATTATGCTTGAGACGAAATAATCTGACTGAATGATCATGCTGCTTAATTTACTTCTTTTCTGTGTCTATTTGATACATTACTTGTCAATGACAACTTGTTGCTTTCATTATCACGTGTTTTCTTAATAGTTCTTATGTGTATATATCTCTTTTACGAAACCACTTGTTGTGCTAAGTCCACCACCACGCATTGAAACAAACAGAAGGACCACCATACCATGTATCTGAAAAATCAAACGGGACTTTATATAAGACTAGTATATGGCCATTGGAGAAACAAATCATAAACATAAATATGAATTTGAATAAAACAAGCCATGAAACAGAATCCCATCAAGTTGTGATCAACATTCTTTTGGATTACAATATTGACATTGCAATTGACAAGATTATGTACAATGTAGTGATATCATAAAAATCATTTCCTACACATTTCAGAATTGTTCACATTGGTTCCAAGCATTATACTCACTAGTGACACCACATTGACACACCCCAAATAATACTCCCACCAAATTTCAGTCAAATCTGCTCAGTAGTTCTGGCATTATAGATTTTTATGACGTAAAACTAACATTGATTTCATGGGATTATATATTGACCTGATGATGGCCAGTTAACAGAGAGAAAGCTAGTCAGAATTTTTGGAAACCCTGTGAGTTGAGTTTTGTTTTTTGAGACCATCCAGAGTTTATTGCTGTGTGTGTGTGTGTGTGTGTGTGTGTGTGTGTGTGTGTGTGTGTGTGTGTGTGCGCGCGCGCGTGTGTGTGTACAGGTGTGTGTGTGCGGGTGGGTGGGTGGGTGGGTGGGTGTGTGTGCACCCACCCACCCACCCCCACACACACATACACCCCCCCCCCCCACACACACACACACACACACACACACACATTATGACATACTACCGGGTACTGTGAATCTTGCTCTGCTATCAGATACGGACCAACACATAATAATGACAATAACAAAAGACAATTCCAAGCAAAGACAAAGTAATTTATACTTCCGTTATTATTTTTTCACAGGAAAGGGATCAAAACATAAATCAGGGATGGAGTGCAATGATCATTTGAGGCATGAAACAGCTGACACACCTACAGGAGATTATACGCCAACACCAACAGCATCAGTTTCTAATGTCAGTGATACAAGTAGTAGCAGTAGTAATAATGGGTCTAATATTCTAGGTTTGGGAAAACCATTACCAATACAAATGTTAGAGGTCAATTTTGAAGTTCTACATTCAGGGGCTGCAGTGTTGACAGGTGAGTCCAACCAAACCCCAACCCTGTTCTTATAGTGATACTACCCATTTCTATGTAAGTCTATAGGCTTAATCCAAAATATGTGAATAAATAGGGAACTAAGGTTGAAATTGGGTTACACTTTAAAAACGTGATGATTGTAGAACTTTACATGTAGTTTATAGGAATCTGTGTAATCACACATTTTTGAAATGCCATTATGTTATTGAGATGTATGTTATATGGAGTGAATACTGAGAAATGTTTATTTTGATGTGAGAACTTTTTAAACAATCAATATTGTTATCTACATGTACCATTATATAAAATGATTACACATAGGTATTATTTATTCTCATTTATTTTGTCACAGAAAGTATATTTTGGAATTGAATCTGCCAGTATACTGTTCATTATGTGAATTTATAGGAGCCAGATTTGGGTTATCTTCATAGCTTTTTAGTCGAATTATGGATTGGGTACCGTCTGTCTGTTTGTCCGTCCGTCCGTCCGTCCGTCCAGAGCCGTTTTTTCAAACTTGGTACAGGGGCATAATACAATGGCATACATATGCACGTCAATTTGTTTCGTGATACAATCCAATATGGCTGCCTAGAAGCCATTTTTTTTGCAAATTTTCCCTGTCTAAAGCCATAACTCAGACATGCTTGAACAGATCTCATTCAAAGTTGGTATTAGGACAGTGTTTTATGACATACATGTACATGTGCATATGTCCGGATGGGGACTTATGGATTGGGTTCTGTCTGTCCGTGCGTCTGTGTGTTGTGTGTCCGTCCGTCCGTCCGTCCAGAGCCGTTTCTTGGAGATGCCAGGACCAATTTTTTTCAAACTTGGTACAGGGGAAATATACTATGGCATACATATGCACGTCAATTTGTTTCATGATACGATCCAAAATGGCTGCTAGGCGGCCATATATATCGATTGGACCTTTTGCGATTTTCTATGTCCAAAGCCATAACTCAGACATGCTTGAACAGATCTCATTCAAAGTTGGTATTAGGACAGTGTTCTATGACATACATGTGCATATCCATTTTCGTTGTGATACGATCCAATATGGCTGCCTGGCAGCCATTTTGTTTGCAACTTTTCCATGTTCAAAGCCATAACTCAGACATGCTTGAACAGGTCTCCCCCCCCCCCCCCCCCCCCCATACCTGACCCATCTTTTATTGTTGAATGGTTTATTCCATCACGTCATCTTGAAGGCATGTCCCATGTCCAACGAGGAGACACAACATGAGTAGGCATGTTCCATGTCCAACGAGCAGACACAACATATCTAAGTCTGTTTGATTTTGGTTCACACAAGTGTTGTTGTGTGATCAGAGTAGTGATATCAAGAAAATGACAACATAAACTGCCAGTTCCTTAAAACCCAATCATAGCGGGGACTATGTCATTCTCAATGACTTGTTGAATCAAATATTTCAAGTGATTATGATATTTTAATAATGTCCTGGTGTTTACTATGCGAAGCATATGCATGTCACTAAATGTTTGCAACCTAGACCTGTATAGCAAAATTGCAGCCTTATTTGTGACAAACAAGCACATTTTGCCTGTCGTTTCCCAAAAGTTGATACATATGGACACTGTTTAAAACGCGAAAATTGTTTTTAACGGATGGCAAAATATTTCATCATGTGGGACACATTACTCATTTTTTGACAGTATTAGGTAAATTGACTGCAAACTAAATTCACAAGTGCAAGTCAAAACTACATGTACGGAAAGTACGGTACTTCCGGTGACCTTGCACTGTACAAGTACACGATTTCTTGTGTTAAAAGATCTTTCAATGATTTTCTATGCACACCCCTTGAATGTATGAACTGCTAAAGCTCTTTGATGATGAATATTAAACTTGTCCTATTTACGAAATCCATCTGTATTTACCAAAAACAATTGGCATAGACTTGCCAACATACAATTACATGACATGTGCTTCCACGTTTAAGCTTACTCCTCCCCCGATCGGGCCGGCCTTCTGGTACAGCGACTTTTTCCGAAGTCGAGCGTACTTGACTACTACGTGGTAGCGATATACCAATCGAGTCTAGGTTTTGTCTAGTGACAAATTTGTTTGTCAATGACGTCTGTCGACATAAATATTATTTAAACTATCGTGAACAATTCAAGACATTTTTATTGTGTTATTCTGAGTGAAATGAATGTCAACAGCAATTTACAGAGAGGCCGAGATACGTACATGTATATGTGGACAGTGGCATGTACGTCATGTCAGCAAAGATACGACTACCAAAAACTAACTAATTTGACAGAAGACATGTTTATGATGTGATACGATCCAATATGGCTGCCTGGCAGCCATTTTATTTGCAAATTTTCCATGTCCAAAGCCATAACTCGCTTGAACAGGTCCCCTCCCCCCCCATATCCGACCCATCCTTTATTGTTGAATGGTTTATTCCATCATGTCATCTTGAAGAGTAGGCATGTTCCATGTCCAACGAGCAGACACAACATATCTAAGTCTGTTTGATTTAGGTTCACAAGTGTTGTTGCGTGATCAGAGTAGTGATATCAAGAAAATGACAACATAAACTTCCAGTTCCTTAAAACCCAATCATAGTGGGGATTATGTCATTCTCAATGACTTGTTCACAATGCTTCACACCTGTTTCCAAATTCATGATTATAGTAATAATAACAATAATAATAATAATAATAATAATAATAATAATACAGTAGACTTATAATGTCATTCACTTAATGTCACTTCTTGATGTCATTCACTTCTTGATGTCATTCACTTCTTGATGTCACTTGTTGATGTCATTCACTTAATGTCACTCACTTCTTGATGTCACTCACTTCTTGATGTCATTCACTTCTTGATGTCATTCACTTCTTAATGTCACTGACTTCTTGGGTATTGGGTATTTATTTGGGATTTTAATTTATAAAACAATTATATCATGGCTTCCTACTTGAAAATTTAATGTGAAACAATATATATGATATTACCAAATCCTTGGTTGTAACTTAATTAATTGTAAAAGATTAATAAATGTTTAAAATGTTTGTTGTATGTAAAATAGCAAATATTTTACACACTTTTTAGCTCCCGTATGGCTGCTGATGTCGTGGTGCTGTCTGTCTGTCAGTCTGTCTGTGTGTGTGTGTGTCTGTGCAGAAATTTTGTTCCACCAATATCAGTAAAATTATATTAATGAATGTTTGTAACTCATGCATCCATAAGGGCTTTATCAAATTTGATGAAACTTGCCACAGGTATTGACTATGCACAGAGATATGATCATTCTTAATGAAATTAAGTGCTGTCAATTAATTGCTCATTTGCATAATTAACGAACTTTGGCAATTAGGCCCTATACCAAGAAAAACTTTCTGTTATCAAACATACGGTTATCATGGGGGGGGGGGGGGAGGGGGGGGGGTTTCGAAACTACATGCTGTTATCACTAGCTATCCACGTGATTAGTTACTTATTAACAGACACATGAGATGTTAGAAAAGGTTTTGCATCGATATCACTGACCGCCATTACGGTGAAGCCGTTCATGGGCAAAGCAATTAGACCACCGTCTACAGATTTGGCTGAAATTTAATGGGGATGCATCTGGGGGTGTATAGATGAAGAAATATTAAGCATATGATGATCTCACGAGTGAGACGCAACTTAGGTGTAAAAATGTGAATTTTGGTCAAAACCTTATCTCAAAAAGCACTTGGCCAATGAGACTGGAACTTGGCGAGATGTTTCTAGAAGTGTTCTGCAGATTTTGTTCCAAACACATTGACACAACTGGCCCTAATAACCAAGACCATGCCCTTAGCAACTACCAAGTGGCAGTATATTTTGGTTAAATAAGATCATCTGGTAGGCAAGTGAGTAAACATTCAAAAAATGTATGCAAATATCCCTAGCAACAATGATCACACCCATAGCAACAACCAAGTGAGGATGTTTGTTATGTCTCATGTTTGTTCAAGGTTTGAATGCCTTAATGCAGCATCAGGTCTCATGTTTGTGCAATCTTTGAATGCCTTATATATCATAGACAAATAGGTACAAATTACAGTCCAACTGTAGTAATAGACAGACAGTTTTTGCAATGGATGTAGACACTGAAAAGCACATTTATGCAGAAACAATGTACAAGCTGAGCTGAAATTTATATACTCCTTGTATTATGTTATATTACAGGTGCACGGGATAGCCAAGGAGGGGCTGTCATGGAAATTTATACCAATAATCTAATCTGGAAACATTTAGAATGTTGCAGTGAAGAAATTACAAAAGTCTTCATGTATTATTGGGGTATACCCAGGTAAGACACTATCTAACACAAAATTCAGAATGTACAAATTCTGTAAATTCCATACAAAATTTACCAGATGTAAACTGAATGCCTCCCGTAAGGGCAAATTGCACCTTAAAAGGGAAAGCCATGTGGCCAAACTTTATAGGACAGGTGTGCATTATTGTGGTTGATATATGTAGGAAATTATGTAAACTTTGAAGCATGTGTAGTCAAGATACAGCCTAAAATCATTAATGTATGACAAAATATGATGTATTATAGGGTATGACGTGTCATGACGTAGACGGTTTGGCAATCAACCATCCTAAGGGGTAACAAGAACAACTATAGACACCAGTTTGTTAGTAGTACAGATTGATTCATCGTCAGGAGTTTGACTATATCATTCATGCATTTCCACTCATTAATTGATATCATTTGACAGTCCTGACTTATCAATTGATGGTCCTGACTTATCAATTGACGAGTTCAACTTTTAATGTACATTTGTACATGTAAATTAGGCGCCATAGATGTGCGTTTTATGTAAAAAAAACATGTGATTTTTGTTAAAAAAACATAAACTCCAATGTAAGAATGCTTTATGTATATAATTGTATAATTTGTATCAAAATGTCACAAATGACAGGATTTCTGATTGTATGGTGTGATCATGAATGTGTAATCAATCCGATAGACAGTCTATGATTCCATGTAGCCTGTAGGTTAACATTGTAATGTACAGTTGATAGACAGTCTATGATTCCATGTAGCCTGTAGGTTGACATTGTAATGTACAGTTGATAGACAGTCTGTGATTCCATGTAGTCTGTAGGTTGACATATAAGGTACAGTTGATAGACAGTCTATGATTCCATGTAGCCTGTAGGTTAACATTGTAATGTACAGTTGATAGACAGTCTGTGATTCCATGTAGTCTGTAGGTTGACATATAAGGTACAGTTGATAGACAGTCTATGATTCCATGTAGCCTGTAGGTTAACATTGTAACATACAGTTGATAGGCAGTCTGTGATTCCATGTAGCCTGTAGGTTGACATTGTAATGTACAGTTGATAGACAGTCTGTGATTCCATGTAGCCTGTAGGTTAACATTGAAATGTACAGTTGATAGACAGTCTGTGATTCCATGTAGCCTGTAGGTTGACATTGTAACATACATTTGATAGACAGTCTGTGATTCCATGTAGCCTGTAGGTTAACATTGAAATGTACAGTTGATAGACAGTCTGTGATTCCATGTAGCCTGTAGGTTGACATTGTAATGTACAGTTGATAGACAGTCTGTGATTCCATGTAGCCTGTAGGTTAACATTGAAATGTACAGTTGATAGACAGTCTATGATTCCATCTAGCCTGTAGGTTAACATTGTAATGTACAGTTGATAGACAGTCTGTGATTCCATGTAGCCTGTAGGTTAACATTGTAATGTACAGTTGATAGACAGTCTGTGATTCCATGTATAGCCTGTAGGTTAACATTGAAATGTACAGTTGATAGACAGTCTGTGATTCCATGTAGTCTGTAGGTTGACATTGTAATGTACAGTTGATAGACAGTCTGTGATTCCATGTAGTATGTAGGTTAACATTGTAATGTACAGTTGATAGACAGTCTATGATTCCATGTAGCCTGTAGGTTAACATTGTAATGTACAGTTGATAGACAGTCTATGATTCCATGTAGCCTGTAGGTTAACATTGTAATGTACAGTTGATAGACAGTCTATGATTCCATGTAGCCTGTAGGTTAACATTGTAATGTACAGTTGATAGACAGTCTGTGATTCCATGTAGCCTGTAGGTTAACATTGTAATGTACAGTTGATAGACAGTCTGTGATTCCATGTAGTCTGTAGGTTGACATTGTATTGTACAGTTGATAGACAGTCTGTGATTCCATGTAGTATGTAGGTTAACATTGTAATGTACAGTTGATAGACAGTCTATGATTCCATGTAGCCTGTAGGTTAACATTGTAATGTACAGTTGATAGACAGTCTATGATTCCATGTAGCCTGTAGGTTAACATTGTAACATACAGTTGATAGACAGTCTGTGATTCCATGTAGTCTGTAGGTTGACATATAAGGTACAGTTGATAGACAGTCTATGATTCCATGTAGTCTGTAGGTTAACATTGTAACATACAGTTGATAGACAGTCTGTGATTCCATGTAGCCTGTAGGTTAACATTGTAATGTACAGTTGATAGACAGTCTATGATTCCATGTAGCCTGTAGGTTGACATTGTAATGTACAGTTGATAGACAGTCTATGATTCCATGTAGCCTGTAGGTTAACATTGTAACATACAGTTGATAGACAGTCTGTGATTCCATGTAGTCTGTAGGTTGACATATAAGGTACAGTTGATAGACAGTCTATGATTCCATGTAGTCTGTAGGTTAACATTGTAACATACAGTTGATAGACAGTCTGTGATTCCATGTAGCCTGTAGGTTAACATTGTAATGTACAGTTGATAGACAGTCTATGATTCCATGTAGCCTGTAGGTTAACATTGTAATGTACAGTTGATAGACAGTCTATGATTCCATGTAGCCTGTAGGTTGACATTGAAATGTACAGTTGATAGACAGTCTGTGATTCCATGTAGCCTGTAGGTTAACATTGTAATGTACAGTTGATAGACAGTCTATGATTCCATGTAGCCTGTAGGTTAACATTGTAATGTACAGTTGATAGACAGTCTGTGATTCCATGTAGCCTGTAGGTTGACATTGTAATGTACAGTTGATAGAGACAGTGTGTGATTCCATGTAGTCTGTAGGTTGACATTGTAATGTACAGTTGATAGACAGTCTGTGGAAGAGCTAAACAACAGAACCATCTTTACATGTTACAAAAAAACCACAGCAGAGCTATTCTGACCGATATGTTGCTTGTTTTAGTTCAAAATAGAAATATCACAGCAAAGAGTTAAAATTTCTAAGACAAAACTTTCTTTTTACAGAGTAGAAAATTAATTTGCAAAACAAGATTTTTAATTTAACTCTCCAATACAACCAGCCAAGCCCAATAGCTACTGCTCAGAGTTGACTTGACATGCAGCTCTGTTGGCAGTAATAAAAACTCTTCAAAAACCAAGTTTGTCTATTCAACTTACATAACCCCACATCTGGACAGAAAGTTGAACAAAGGAAGACTTCTTATACCTAGGTGCATGGTGCATGGATTGTTAATAGTGAGACCGATATTATAACAAGGATGGTAAAAAGCATTGACAGCCTGCAATAGGTTAGAAAAGATATGGAAATTTAAGATTATCTGAACATCACAAATGAAGATTTTTCAGAGCAGTAGATGACTCAGTCATAATTTATAGTGCAGAAACATGGACAAACACCAAAAGTATGCAGGAATGATTGGATGGATGCTAATACACGACCACTATGCAAAGCACTCAACATTTCATTGTCACAACGTATGACAAATAAAGACTTGTATTAAGGGAAACACCTAAGATCTCAGAGACAATCAGTCTTAGGTGGGTCCAATTTGCCGGTCATTGTTAAAGAAGCAAAGAAGTGGTCGAGGATCTGGTTACTTGGCAACCAAAGCATGGAAGGAGAAAGCCAGGAAGACCGAAGCTGACATACTCGACACTATTTCAATTATTGCTGAACTTGAAAAAGT